>NW_015549703.1:977015-978679 GCF_001515605.1 Sinocyclocheilus anshuiensis | reverse complement strand
TAATTATGTTTCCATCTTTGATGCCACAGTTTTGGAAGTGCCTTTTTCTGTTCTAAAGAAGGGAGTGTCCCAATACATTTGGCCATATGTATGTACAAGTCATTGGTGTTTTGTGATGAGTTTTTGGCTCAAGGTCTGCATTTAAAGTCACACCAGAGGTGTTCAGATGGGATTAGGACTTGGCTTTGTGCAGACCAGTCAAGTTCTTCCACACTGACTGAATCAATCTTTTTTTAACCTTGCCTTATACACAGAGGCATTGTCGTGTTAGAATAGAAAAGAGTCCTGTTCAAACTATTGGTATAAATTTAGAAGCACACAATTCCCTAGAATAGCATTATATGCTTAAACAGTTGAAAAAAGTCATTATTTTAATGGACTATTTTAATGATTTCCTTACTATCTTTCTGGGCCTTGAACATGTGAGTTGTGTTGCTGTTTATGCAAGGTCGGAAAACTCTTTGGATTTCATCAAAAATATCTTAATTTGTGTTCCGAAGATGAACAAAGGTCTTACTGGTTTGGAACGACATGAGGGTGAGTAATTAATGACAGAATTTTATTTTTTTGGGTGAACTAACCCTTTAAGATTTGTACTCATGGAAATTACCAAAGTAGTCAAACCTGTTCATTAGAAGGGGGTGTCCCAATACTTTTGGCAATATACTGGCAAGCCAGCCTAGCTATTCAATATCTTTGTCTGCAATTTAATAATATTGACCTATTACTTTTGCTATTGCTTTTGACCATTAGATATCAGTAACATAATTCATTCAGAAACTGTTTTATGGACATAGACTTTCTGTACAACACTATTCTGCTGATATGGAATGAGTTTGACTACTTAATCAGCTATATTAATAGAAATGCTTCACTGGGGCAAACAAAAAAAAATCCTAAAATAATCAATAGGATACCCCATAGCAGCATTTCCAGCAGTATCCAACATTTCTCAATCATGATCTTACTCAGCTAAATGTGACTATTAGCTTAACAGCTGTATTCCTTGTTTGCTAGCTGCACATACAGCATACAATGTTAAAAATGTTCTACATTATGAACCTTAACCCAAAAACCTTTAGCTTCATACACTGTAGATAATTGTGACCCTGCCTGTGGAAACCCAGCTAAAGTATTTTTTTAAACAGTGGATGTGTAATTCACTCATCGATTTGCTTAATAAAAGCCTCCTTTGAGATCGTTTTGACAGGCATGTTTATTGTGTATTATTTTCAACGTGTTTATTGCTAAGTTTAGTGTGGAAAAATAGAAGCGCAGCCGTAATCCGCATGCAGTGTATCTGGTTTCCATGACAACCTCAAGCACTTCCTGCTGCTGCTCTATGTACTCAGATTGTGATAAGCCGTAATTTTGTTTTATTTGTAACTCTTTGGTAGATACATTTATAATTTCTATTACATTACTTCTACTACTGATACATTTATCATTTCTATTACATTACTCTCTACTACAGAACAACAACACCCGGACTCTGTTTTAATCATTCTCGGGGACTTTAATAAAGCAAATCTCTCCCGTGAACCGCCAAAATACAGACAGCACATCACATGTCCCACCAGAGACAGTAATATATTGATCACTGTTACACCACAATAAAGAATGCATATCACTCTGTTCCACGGGCAGCTTTGGGGCTCTCTGAT
>NW_015549703.1:973642-976997 GCF_001515605.1 Sinocyclocheilus anshuiensis | reverse complement strand
CACAGGAGCTGCTGAAACAGTTCTACTCCGCCATCATTGAATCTGTCCTCTGCACTTCTATAACTGTCTGGTTCAGCTACCAAATCTGACCTCAGAAGACTACAGAGGGTAGTCCGGACTGCTGAGCGAATCATTGGTACAACCCTCCCTTCTCTCCAAGAACTGTACTTATCCAGAGTGAGCAAAAGGGCTGGCAAAATCACTTTGGACCCCTCACATCCCAGCACACTCCCTCTTTGAACTGTTGCCATCTGGTCGACGCTACAGAGCACTGAGCACCAGAACGGCCAGACACAGGAACAGTTTCTTCCCTCAGGCAATCCATCTCATGAACACTTGACAATAACTGTGGAACACACACTATTTATTCACTCATACACTTATTTATCTAACACACATACTCAGTCTACATTTCAATTTGCACATAATATACCTGTACATACAACTGTCTATTGTTATATACCTGTACATACAATTGTCGATTTGTATATTTTCTATTCCTTATTTTACTTGTTCTATTTTTTATTTATTTTTATTATCTGTGTTTTTGTTCTGTCACTGTCATTCTGTTACACTGTGGAAGCTTCTATCACGAAAACAAATTCCTCGTATGTGTAAACATACCTGGCAATAAAGCTCATTCTGATTCTGATTGTTACTACTAATAAAACATATCTCTGGGGGCCCCAAAAGTGCGTGGGTCCTTAGAATCGTCCTAACTTTCCCCCCTTAGCGGCACCCCTGGATAGAGCACATGATAGAGCACTTGATAGAGCACATTCCAAGGGTCTACTATGATCATCAAGTCCATGGAACAGAAACCATGATGGATAAAGATGCATATTTTTCAAACTGAATTGCATTTACACAATGTTAGCACACGGTCTTTTAAAAAAAAAATAGTGGCATTCATGACTTCAGAGACTAAAGAAACCATAAGATGCAACAGCCAAAGTTGTCCATTGTACTAAATTATAGCGGTAGGAATCGCAGGGTACCTCACGATACTATATGAATCACGATCAGTGGTGTATAATGTACCTGAAAGCCATACTCAAGTAAAAGTACAGATATCGTACCAGAAAATGACGTTGGTAGAAGTTGAAGGCACCGTTTAGAATATTACTTGAGTAAAAGTCTTAAAGTATTTGATATTTATTGTACTTAAGTACGAAAAGTATTTTTTAAATCTTAAACGTACTTAAGTATTGAAAGTAAAAGTACAAGTAAATGCTGATTTTACAACTCAACTCAAGCTGATACACAGCTTGAGTAGCAAGATTGTGTTCAGTTTTAACTCTTTCTTCCATTTAGCATTTTTGGGTATGAATAAGAAGCACTTCTTCCGGTACTTAGTTTATTTCATTCCAACATAAGAAAACATTTCTGGAATCTGCATCTGAAGTGATGTTTAGATGTATTTACAGTTTAATGTAGAGGGGATATGGATGCATTTAACCTGCAGTTGATAAATGAATGAATAAATAATGTTTTGTTTTTAACATAAAACGTTGAACACTGTTATTTTAAATTATTTTAAAACATGAAAAAAAAATAGTCAAAATGTAAAATTAAAACCGCCAGTAGGTGACAGCAAGTGACTGACAAATGAGTGAGTCATTGAGCTTCAACAGATTCGTTCAAACTGCTAAACAAGCAATATTATGTCTAAAATATAGGCTAAGTCACTTATTGCTAACTTTACTGAACTTGTATAAAATGATTATTAAATTTGTTATGCTGATACTGTATCTGCAGAAAAACGGTACTCTTTGTGTGACATAGATTAAGGTAACTATATTAAATTATATAAATATAAAAAGCATACAGAAGCATTTTTGCTATCTACAATTTAGAATACCTTGAATTTTGAGTTTTAATAGACTAATAAAACACGTGCATGCACTCTGTGTGTGTGTGTGTGTGTGTGTGTGTGATTTGGTGATATACTCGATAATGTCAGCTCGCACATCATTACAACACTTACCATATTATCGTAGATGTATATCGCAGACCCCAGACTCGACTGGAGTGGAAAATGAAATCAACCGCGGTTGCGCGCACTTGTTTGCACATGAGCAAAAGGTGTTTTTAAGAGTCTAACTTGCAGACGCCAGACCACTGATTCGTCAAACCTGCTTTCCTGCAGTCCGTGTTCTTCTGACTTCTGACTATTTTGTAGTAAGTAACGAATATGCTTCGGGGAAATGTATCGGAGTAAAAGTATACATTTTAATTAGGAAATGTAGTGGAGTAAAAGTAAAAGTTGTCTGAAATATAAAAATTCAAGTAAAGTACAGATACTCCCAAAAAAACACTTAAGTACTGTAACGAAGTATTATTACTCCGTTACATTACACCACTGATCACGATACATGGCTCACGGTACGATAATATCACGATACATCGATTCTGCGATAATGGATATATTGCTAGACAATTCTATAATGATACATCACGATATCTGTCTAACTATGAAAACAAAATGCCTGTGAAAAGGTTAAGTGCAAGTTGTCTCTCTTTATTCAAGCCCAAACTGTTAAAAAAACATCACAAACGTTCTGTAAATCAAATTGAACATGCTAAGGAAATTAATAATTTTATTCTTGGACTTATTAAAAGCTTACACTTTTCTTTGCATGTAAACCAACACATAACTGCTTATCAACTTTATATATAGCCTATATATAAGCCTGGTACATTTCAAAATTTACCTGGAGTGCTTTCTCAAACTTTCCTCTCCTCTCATCATAAAAACGGAGCCCCGCACACAAGAAATGCAGGGGGAAAAAGCCATTCACATCGCCTCTTTTGCACGCTCAGGTTCGTTATTTCAAATATAGACGCGCGGCAAGCACACACACTGCACACTTCTGCGCCGCATTACGGCTCTGACGAGGTTTTGTTTCGTCGTCCATGCCATAGGCAGATTTATGTTTCTGCCGGTCGGTGCCCACTGCATAACGCGCACTTGTAATATCTGAGAGAGAGGATGAGCATCCAGTTTTGTTCACATAAAACTGGACGCGCCGGCGCCGCTCTCTCACTCATATAGTGAGGGAAATTATGGGAAGCCAAACAACCCAAATGTGGGACGAAAAAAGCAAAAGAAATGTAATAACTCTTCATTATGTTATGTGCAGGAAAAAAACACGAACTTTTGCGGAGAGTAATGTTCGCACAGTAGGTGGCGGTAATGCAGGTAATGCACCGTAACGTTGGATGCCACCCGCCATAAAACATGAAGAAGAAGAGGAAGAGTAATGTTCGCGCTGCGCTGTTGTAACTGATCAGCGCCGCGCTGTCAGTTCGGTGGCGCTAGTAAACACGTCCTCTCTGCGCTAGTATACACGTT
>NW_015549703.1:972735-973601 GCF_001515605.1 Sinocyclocheilus anshuiensis | reverse complement strand
TAGTAGGTGGCGGTAATGCACCTTAACGTTGGATGCCACCCGCCATAAAACATGAAGAAGAAGAAGAGTAATGTTCGCGCTGCGCTGTTGTAACTGATCCGCGCCGCGCTGTCAGTTCGGTGGCGCTAGTAAATACGTCCTCTCTGCGCTGTCGAGTCGGTCGCGCCGCTCGGTCCATTGAGCCGCGCCTATGACAGGTCAGCGCAGCGCGAACACTTTAATACCGCACTGTTTCGTCCCACATTTGGGTTGTTTGGCTTCCCATAGGAAATCTACCTGAGATCCGAGCGGAGAGGTTAGGCTACTCATGGACTGAATAAGCGCTCTGCAATAATAACGTTATCGGTGCCTATGGTGGTCCACGCCGATAGCTGTTCCGCGGCAGTTTTTTATTTCTCTTTTTTTTTCCATAAACATATACATAGCAGTAGAGCTAAAACAGTGGCTGGAAATCTGTTTATCCTTCGGTTCCTCGTGCTTCCCCATCTTCATAGAGAACGCCAATGTTGGGTTGAAACAACCCAGCATTTTTTAGAGTGTATATGAGTGATTGATTGATAAAAGTGATTAATTGGTTGATACCATGTAATAAGTTCAATGTATTTTTTAATCGATTGTTTTTATGCACAGCTCATGGTCTACAATGCTTGAAGGCCACAATAGAAGAGAATGAGTGGAGCGTGCTCAGATCACGCATAGCAGCCCCTGCAGCCTGTGGCGCATTAGAATGCAAAGCATCCCAGTGAGAGGATGGGTGTGTGAGGGGGAGAATTAGAGAGAAAGGAAAAGAGAGGAGCAAAAGAGTGTTACAAAAACAAGCCCATCAGTGCATGGCTGTGAAAAACATCCACACGTCTGTTCCGCCT
>NW_015549703.1:971283-972538 GCF_001515605.1 Sinocyclocheilus anshuiensis | reverse complement strand
TGAGAGAGGGAGAGCATCCAGTTTTGTTGACATAAAACTGGATGCCCCGGGGCACTCTCTCTCACTCAAATACTGAGGGAAATCTACCTGAGATCCGAGCGGAGAGGTTAGGCTACTCATGGACTGAATAAGCGCTCTGCAATAATAACGTTATCGGTGCCTATGGTGGTCCACGCCGATAGCTGTTCCGCGGCAGTTTTTTATTTCTCTTTTTTTTTCCATAAACATATACATAGCAGTAGAGCTAAAACAGTGGCTGGAAATCTGTTTATCCTTCGGTTCCTCGTGCTTCCCCATCTTCATAGAGAACGCGGTTCATGGTTGCTCATGCTGAGAGCGCTTTGGAAAAGAAGGTGGAAATGGCGCGGCCACGATTTCCACGCATTTTTTAGATGCTGGGAGCAGGGAAATCTATATAGAGAACCTTATTGTAGTAATATACTGTAGTATTGTATTGTAGTAAAATATTTGGCGCCAGATATTGATTCTCGTATCGCATGGAGAAGGACAACGGTATATCGCCATATCGATATATTGTCCCACCCCTACTAATTTACATACCATATGCCAATTAAAAGCTTTCATTTACTTTAGTGGGCTTTTCTCAGTGAACAGTAAGTGTTTACATGCAAAATAAAGTTTGATTTTAGTGGGACTAAAGCAATAATTTGTGTTTTTAACATCATAATACAGTCAGGTTTCTGCGAATTCAGACTAACAGAAGTTTGGGGTCTGTAAGATTTTTTCATGTTTTTTTTTTTGTCCCTAATGCTTACAGAGGCTGCATTTATTGGATCGAAACATACAGTACAAACAGTAATTTTGTGAAATTTTATTACAATTTAAAATATTTTTTTTTCTATTTTAATATATTTTTAATATGTAATTTATTCCTGTGATGGCAAAGCTGAAATTTTAGATTTGGTGCTTAAGAAACATGAATTATCAATGTTGAAACTGTTGTATTGCTTAATTTTTTTGTAGAAACGTATTTACAGATTCTTTGATGAATTAAAAGTTCAAAGAAACAGCATTTTTGATCAATTTAATACATCACTTTTGATCAATTTAATGCATTCTTGCTAAATATATGTATCCATTTCTTTAAAAAAAAAAAAAAGGGAAAAAAAGAAAATCTTACTAGACCTCACATTTTTTAATGGTTTCTGACTACAACTTGGCCTTAACATGCTTTGAATGAAAGAGATGACCTTAATTATATATATATACACTCTAAAAAATGCTGGGTTGTTTC
>NW_015549703.1:945312-971077 GCF_001515605.1 Sinocyclocheilus anshuiensis | reverse complement strand
TCCTGCTTCCTTAAAATCTCCTCCTTTTCCCCATGTGACAGGTCCAAATTGCTTCGCTGGAACGACGATCATCCCAGCTGGCATTGAAGTGAAGGTGGACGACTGCACCATCTGTCGGTGCCACAGCGGGGACTGGTGGAAGCCTGCACAGTGCTTGCGCCGGGAGTGTCTCAACGGTCAGGCGTCATCATAGAACCCCTCTGGAGCTGAAGGGAGGGACACGATGCGATGTGCGGCACGGCTGTCGGCGCAGGGGACGGCCCACCTTATGACAGCGAGGGACTGATTGGCAGGAGCACAATTCCTTGGGCAAACTGAGATGGCTGGACATGCTGAGATACATGGGACATACTGTACACTCAGACATACACACACCCATAAAAGTCCTTGGCAGAATCATAACAAGTGTCTTTCACTGAGGACACATTTTTCTCCTGTGATGAGTTCATACTAGGGTGAACCTCATGAAAACTTTTCACTCCAAAATCAAGAGAATAAAATTAGAAATTATACTTTGCATAAATTCATTGTAATTTTTTGCACTTTGACCTTTTTTCATTAAAAATTCGTCAAAATGTGCATTTTAAATTTGCCTCAAAATTGTTTTATTTATTTATTTATTTTTGTAACTCCGCATTATTCACAGGCTATCTTATTAGATTCTCACTCATGAAATGCAATACCTTTACAGTATTAAATTTATATAGGAATATTACATTATCAAATTATTAAAATATCAAAATAATATAAATCATTAAAATAAACAAATTATATATTGAAAAAAGGAATTATTTAAAAAAAAATGAATCATCAAAAAAGTACAACAAATACTACCATAATATATAAATATTTTACAACACAAAAATATTTTACAAAAAAGTTTGTTTTTTACTGCAAAATAAAGACAGTAAAATTAGAAATGATAATTTGCATAAAATAAAGTCTGTTTTCAGGATCATTATAATTTTTTGCATTTTGCCCAAATTCGCATTTAACATTTCTCTCAGTTTTTTTCTCATTATATTCTTACTAATAAAATACTATATTTTTACTGTAGTAAATTAATATAAGAATATTAAATGATCAAATTATTAAAATATCAAAATAATATATTCATTTATTAAAATAAACAAATTACATATTTGTAAAAAAAAAAAATTTAAAAACATTTAAATCACTATAACGTACAACAAATACTATCAGAATAGACAAATACTTTTTAAACTTTACATTAATGAGTGTTACATTAATCATACATCAATGATAATGAAGTATTTTGCATTTTTGTAATGATAATTTAAGGGTGAATATGCTTAAGTGTCAAAATATCTTCAGTTTCATTGGGCAAAATACAATTTCTTCTTCTTTTTCAGTTGATTTTGACATCTAGACATGTTCTTGACAGGTTTCATGAGATTCACCACTAGTTTTATTAGTAGCTTATGCTGCTTAAACACAGTGTTTGTATATTTCACATAATCATGAGTGCTCAATGAGAACATTTAAACCTAAAATACCACCTCAATCCTCTGAAGATAAAGTTGATCATTTTAGTCTGCGCTTACAGTGAGATATTTTAGCATAGCACACATTACATTACATAAACTAAACCACACCTCCACTAGTCCTGTACAAGCCTCTGTGTTCCCACATTTGTTGAGTATGAGTTATATATATTTAGTGGTAGTATTACTAGGGGGTATGAACTTGTTCATTAAGAAACATGATTAATGACAAGTTCGAATTTATTGTTTAATTAGTGGAACAAGAGGGAATAAGGTAGATCTACACCACATAATAAAAACACAGCTGAGAAATTAAGATTATTCAGTGATTGTTCTGGGAAATGATTTTATTGCATCACTCATATAAGAAAACTCCTATAAAGATGAATCCAGTATTTTAGGTGGCAAGCACTTTCCATGAATAGGGTACACTACAACAACTTTTAAAAAATTTATATTTAATAAGACGCTTTCATTCAGCAATTTCATTTTCAAATGAACACTGTTCTTTTAAATTTTCTACTCACAGAATCCTGAAAAAACTCTTTCCACAAAAATATTAAGCAGCATAACTGTTTTAATATTGATAATAATACATAGTTCCTGAGCACCAAATCAGCATATTATAATGATTTCTAAAGGACATGTGACACTGAAGACTGGAGTAGTGGTTGCTGAAAATTCAGCGTTGCCATCACAAGAATAAATACAATTTTAAAATATATATATATAAAAAAACTGTAATAATATTTTGCCAAAAACAATATTGCCGTTTTTGATCAATTAAATGCAGCCTTGGTCAGCATGAGATACTTCTTTCAAAAACAAAATATAAAAATTACCGACTACAAAATCAACTTAAACTGGTGATTTGCTTTGTAATTATTTTTGAAATTTACTAGTAATTTTGGAGTGAAAATTGTCTCAAAGAAATGTCAAGTAACACATTAAATTAAACATGAAATTTACAAGTTGAAAGACTGAAACAATTTTCTTGTAAAATGTACTTCAATAATCGCTGCTATATTTACAACTTCAAAAGATATTTTATAATGTATTTAGACAGATCCCAAATGGCAAAAATGCTCAATTTCATAGAAAAATAAATAAATAAACAAACAAACAAACCACCCATCAATATTCAATTTGACCTCCTTTTATAGTATTGTTCAATATAGGCTATATACTGTACCCTAGTCGTGGAAAGTGTCACTGAACGTTAAACCAGTGCATCCTATAAATCGCTACCGTACTGCAGAGTTTTCTGTTTGTAATACCCTTGTTTTTCTCTCCCAAGCCCAAACAAACACGCTTTCCTAAAGTCTAGCAGCTTGAACTTGTTATCTAAGCAATTAGCTAGCCCACAGCAGCCTACTTTAATTTTCCTTAATCAGGCAATATGCAGTGATAAATTATCCGCCTCTGCCCTCTGTGGTACTGCCCGGCAGACACACAGCCCAGCATGCAGAGGGCTAAAACAAAGGAAGAAATCTGCATACAGTCTGGCGCTTCAAAGCGACGTTCTAAACCACTTCTTTTGATCTTCAGCGCATCCGTAACCTCGGCTCACGGCAATTTCGCTCGCAGCTTAGAAGGAAGATGTTGATCAACTGCACTTTGAGAAGCACTTAAACCAATAAGAACCTCTAAACAGACTCTGAGCCACTTTTAGCCCACATTTGCTGAAGATTTTCCAGTATCGCAACAATATCTGTGCAGAGACCCATTACAGCACAACGTTAGCAATGACCATCGTTCAGGTTTAACTAATGCAGAGCTTATAGATCCTCTTTAAAACAGGCACCCACTTGTCTGATTTCCTTTTTTTTTGGTTCTTCAATGATGAATACCAGTCATTAATTCAATGGGAACTTCACCAAGCACCTGAGATTTATCATAGGTATTTTTTCCCATTCAACAGCATTCATTCCCTTTAACCTTTTGGACTCTGTTTCTAAGCACTGATGGATGAGCTACTTAATAACAGATCTGCAGATTTGGTAATGAGACGACAATGAATGCAACAGCGTGACCTGCAAAGAAGGTGCTAGAATGTATATATCTACATATACACATTCGCTCACTGCCTTTACTTCATCTTCAGGGTCTCTTGTCTCTCTATAGCTCAATGTAGAAGCTAAGGCTTGTCCAATAAGCCAACAAATCATTAGGTCTCGATTGAAATAATGAACTGTAAAAGTCCATAAATGACATAAAGCAGAAGACAAACGATTATTAAACGCTCCCTAGAGTCTTATTCACACTGGACATTTATTACAGCTCTGATCATATAAAAAACAGATGTTGTGTAGCATCGTCTAACACAGAGACAGGGCGATACTGAAGGAAGAGAGCATGCGGATGAGTACACAAGCTGTCACGAGCGAGACTCTGAAGCACTAAGCAGCAAACATGACCCACAGCTACAATCAAAGCTCAGGCTTATGCGAGCGGGCGATCTTTTTGTTTCCATGGCTTCTGTTTCTCTTTTTGTCCTAAGCCTGCCCATCCCAATGGGTGCAGGGCACTTGGCTTTCTAAAATCACAAGCTAGAGGAGGATTTCTGAGCTAATCTGTCCTCTGCTATAGTTCTAAAATGATACATCTACTGTGGCACCGGAACATGAGCTTCAAAGCCCTGCGAGAAATGCATTCATTTAATTACTATACAATCTCAGTTTAATGATTTATGGCTGTAGAAACTAAACAAAACAACAACAAAATCACATTAGTGGGTAAATCTCACAAAAAATATGTACAATCACATTTCAACCTAAAAATTGCACAATGGAAATGAAGTTTTAATATATTTACAGTAGGAAATTTACATAATATCTTCATGGAACATGATCTTTACTTAATATCCTAATGATTTTTGGCATAAATAAAAATAGATAATTTTGACCCATACAATGTACTTGGCTATTGCTACAAATATACCCCAGCGACTTAAGACTGGTTCTGTGGTCCAGGGTCACATATACATATATATATATATATATATAAGAATGTGATCTAATATATGTATGACACATAGTAAATATACTTTTTATATATAATCATTATGAATAAATACTTAAAATATTTCCTTTTTACATTATGGAAAGAAATTTGCTTAACTGACCAAATAAAATTGTATAAAATGACAAAAACAATATAACATCTAAATGGTGCTAAAAATAGGTTTACTGTTCTTTATGCAAAATCTTTCTCTTGATTTTGGGGTGAAATATGACCTGGACATGCTCTTTTCACAATATTTTGTGAGATTCGCCCTAAAGTATTCAAAGTCTCAGCCTGTATTGAAAACAAATGTGTCCTGGAATTGTTGTATGGGATAATACCGTGTTTATATATTAACCCTAAATGTTCATTAAACTAGACAGCTGTTTATTGTTTTGGCAGCATATTGCACATCATTGGACATCATGAGAGATATTAGTGAAACTGTCATTTATTGATTATTTATTGACTGAAATTCAGCTGTGGCACTTAAAATTCCCATCTGTCCTCATGTATGATTCCTCATGTATGATGTATGATTTCTTTTGACAATCACATGGAATTCACAATGGCCAGGCCTGATGACGTGGAATACATCTCCTTTGTACTTTTTCACAGTGTCCTGATTCATAACAAGCTACAGTATGTCCACTGAAGGAAGGACCGGCTTCATCCATGAAGAACTTGTGTTTTGCATCATGCTTCTAAAAAGACCTGATTCTTTGTGCACATGGCCTTCAATGTCTGTCAATGTCTTCGCCATTCACTGTCAGTTTTGTAAAAGTGAACCATTGCTCTTTTTTTGAGACACTGACTAACTGTAGCTGGAAGCTGTGAAGATTGTTCTTTTTCTAAACAAAACTGTTATATGAACTTGTGCCTGAAAACAAACAAACTGCATCTATAATGGAAGAGGGGAAAAAAATACTGTAAAACAATCAGCTTTTCTTACTGACGGGCACTGAGGGTCCTTACACTTAAAGAGACAGTTCACCCAAAAAAGACAATTCTGGCATAATATACTCAGCCTCATGTTGTTGCACAGCCAAATGACTTGTTTCTATAGAACATAAATGGAGAAATGTTGAAGAATTGTACTCATTCTCAAATTGTGAATTTCTATGCAATTACAGTGAATGAGGAACTGGAGTTGTCAAGCTTCAAAAGGAACCCAAAATACGATAAAACCGAGTCATGATTCATGCACTAAATTCCAAGTCTTTTGAAGCCAGAAAATAACTAGTGAGAAACAGACCAAAATATATACAAGAGGTTTTATGAGAGAAGTAAATGTCCAATTAATGAACAAATTATTATTTTATGCTGGATCATTTAACTGATTTTTAATTAGTTGGTCACGTTAACGAAATCTTTCTGAATGATTCATTCACAAATACGACGGATATTTAGTTCAACTCACTCGATTCAGTTGCAGCAGGAAATCTCACTGGAAGAAAAGATAAGTGAATAAAAACAGAAGAAACTGTCATACAGGTTTGAAACAACATTAGGGTGAGTAAATGATGACAGAATTTCCATTTTTCTGTGAACTATTAATTTAAAACAAATTTTACTCACTGATATGTATCATTTAACAGTGCTATTATTTAAAATGAGAATTATTAATATTATTATAATACGTGCGTTTCATTTTTATGGAACAATACAAAGCCCAGGTGCCCTTCCTAAATATATAAACATGTAAATATCTCAAAGCGTTTTATGTGTATTCTGAATTCAGAGTTAGAAAGAGGATTAAAAATGTGTATTATTTATGAAGACAAAACTATTTTGTTAAATAGACTGGGAAAAAAAGTGTTATTCAGTAAAAAAGAAAGCCGGTGTGTGTATTATTTTTATTTATTTATTTATTTATTTTAAACATTCCTATCTTTTGTAAGCAAATCCAACCAGCTCATCTCCAGCCAGATGCACAGGCATCTGATACTGCAGACATGAGCAGTTCCTACATGCTGACAGAGCAGTATTTTATAACCAGCCATCCATTTACTGTGTGGAAACATCACATTCCCTCTGTCACATGGAGAGCCGGGCACATGCTCACTTTATTCTGCGATTGCTAAGAAAACAGTCACCACACTGAGGTCAGAGAGCAGGAAAGAGAAGAACTCAGACCATTACTGTAACTCCAGCACAGGTTTACTCATCCATCATTGTCTAGGAGAGCATTAAAGTGCTGATACAACAGGAGGAAATGGCACAAAGAAATCCTAGAGCCCCCTAAAAGCGATTGAAGAAGTGAGACTTTCATCATAAGTAGCAGAAACAGTAGGCAGAACTGAATTGCTTCCAGTCCTACAGACTGACACACTCCAACATCCAAGGAAAGCACTGTACAGATGTTTTGAGTTACAATTATTAACACCAGACATCTGTAATTGCTTAAAAAAAAACTTGTGTGCCCACAAAATCATATATAATTAAGGGAAGAAATTAATTAAGGTGAGGATAGTACCTGATGCTACTATACAGAGGATGGGGCTCTCTTTATTGATTTAATTTTCTTTTTACATCAGATAGGATATCAGCAGGAAGCATTTGAACCGCCAGCTGGCAAGAAGCCCAAATAATGTAAGAGGGGAAAAACAGATGAAGTGCACTAGGTAGCAAATAAGAAATTTAGCGTAGTTACAAATTTCAATGAGTCCAAAAAAAAAGTGCTGTGACTAGAAATGTTAATATTAACATTCTTAAATGCTAATGCACCTAATATTAAAATTCCACAATACTAGTTTTGTTTAAATACATTTTTTTTTTTTTAATTCTACAAGTAAATTTAGGAAAAAATTTATATTTATTTTTCTTTCTTTTTTGTAATGGACATTATTTTTGAGATTTGAGACTAAAAATTACATTTAACAGTTAAATTATTAGTGTTTTTTTAAATATTACATTTAAGGCAGGGTGAGGGCAAAGGTAATCTAATCTAAAAAGCTAAAATATACTCTATTTATAATATTTTTTTAAAAATGGATTTAAAAAATTGTCTATGTGATTTGGTGTTTATATATCCCTAGCATCATTTGTCAGAGGATTGCTAAGCTGGTAAACAGTTGGTAATTTTTACCAAGATGTGCAAGATAAACAGACAAGTTTGAATCTTCCTTAGGGAAAACCCACCAATTCACTATCTCAACAAATTAGAATACTTCATAAGACCAATAAAAAAAACATTTTTAGTGAATTGTTGGCCTTCTGGAAAGTATGTTCATTTACTGTACATGTACTCAATACTTGGTAGGGGCTCCTTTTGCTTTAATTACTACCTCAATTCGGCGTGGCATGGAGGTGATCAGTTTGTGGCACTGCTGAGGTGGTATAGAAGCCCAGGTTTCTTTGACAGTGGCCTTCAGCTCATCTGCATTTTTTGGTCTCTTGTTTCTCATTTTCCTCATTCTCATTTTTTAGATTCTCTATGGGGTTCAGGTCTGGTGAGTTTGCTGGCCAGTTTGTCTTCTGGACAACTGTCAGATCAGCAGTCTTCCCCATGATTGTGTAGCCTAGTGAACCAAACTGAGAGACCATTTTGAAGGCTCAGGAAACCTTTGCAGGTGTTTTGAGTTGATTAGCTGATTGGCATGTCACCATATTCTAATTTGTTGAGATAGTGAATTGGTGGGTTTTTGTTAAATGTGAGCCAAAATCATCACAATTAAAAGAACCAAAGACTTAAACTACTTCAGTCTGTGTGCATTGAATTTATTTAATACACGAGTTTCACAATTTGAGTTGAATTACTGAAATAACTGAACTTTTCCACGACATTCTAATTTATTGAGATGCACCTGTAATGAGAGTCATTGCCCTCAGGATTGTATCTGTCTGCACACATCTGTTCTGCAAAAGTGCATTTGAAAGCTCTTAACTCTTAGAAGAGAGATGATAAAGTTTGCAAAGTCAGGTGTTAAGAGTTGGGTGCATTTTTCCCTCTACCCACAGGACCCTCAATACCCTCCAATTAATCACCCCACCAAACCCTGTCCACACCATTAATTGCCTCCCTCCACGTCCCTGCAGGACAAGGGCGAAGCAATTTAATGCGGCTCACAGCAATCAATAGCAATTAGGAGCATCCCTGACTAATCCCATTGAAAGCCGCATCTTGGGAGATAGCCAAAGACGACCAGAAATCTTTCATTTTTTTAACCCTTGCAGAAACAACGAGCAAAGAAAACAAAAAAACTGCTTGTTTGAAAGGGCCACCGTTTGAGAATTAATTGCTCTTATTTTCTTCATTCATCTCTTTGGGTATTTTGTTTTCCATCTAATCTAAATGCCACCTTATCATCTGTAGCTAGAATCCCATTATCCTGTCCTGGACTTTATGAATACCATTTGGTTTTTTAAAACAAAAGCGGTCTAAGCAATTAGCATTGCATTTAAAAGTCTGATGAACATGTAAGTTTTGTCTGGGGGAAAATGAAACTAATTCCCACAAGATCTCTGAATGGTTTGCACACAAGTTGCGAGTCTGCTCAAAATAGGTCATGTATCCTGACAATGGGAAATGTTTTCATCATTTTCTAGCTTTCAGATGGCATAATTTGGCCCGGAAAGAAAGAACAAGCACAATAGACTCTAAAAAGCTTTCTCCTGAGACTTGCCACGTGACTTGAATCTTCAGGGGACAGTCAGACCCTTTATTTTGCCTCACATAAAGCTAGATGAAAACAGCAATTATGATGGCTCTATCTTCCGATAAGTATAAAAACTAATTTCTCTTATGCAGAAAAAGGTTTTATTTGATGTCATGAAGCAGAAACATAATAACACAACAAGTATATGGCCTAGTGCGCCGGCACTGGCAGGAGTTGAAAGGCAGCTATGCAGTCCACAAACCACGTGGATGGAGCCGACCAGACTTTACCTACCCGGACCTTCTGGGGTTTGTAGGAGCTCTGAGGATCATATAAGATATACTGGGTGCAGAGAACCTGGTCTGAACCAGGCTGGGCATGGTAGGCCGCTGCGCTCAGGGTTTGCGTGACGTCACTGTCGGGTTTGGGCTGGCGATTCAGAAGCTGTCCACCTCCTTCTTTCACTAACTGAATGAGCTCGTGTTTTGGTGGCTTACAGAAGGAGCCCAGCATGTAGAAGCAGCAGCCATCAAAGAGGGGAGGGAGCTAAAGATGTATGAGAAAACGAGAGCGATTCAGTACACAAAGCATCAAAGTACCTGAATGTATCAGTTATGGCATCCTATAATGGCCTGGACAAGTGACTGGAAATGATTGGGAAAAGAGGGAGAAAGCTGACTGGGTCACAATACAGGCCAGATTTTAACCCACAAGAGCACCAAAGCTCAATGTATCTGCAGTGTGCTAACTGCTAAGTCACAGTTAAGACAGTTAACCTTTTTTGATCAAAACATTTCCATCGCTGTTCCAGTTCTTCATGATTACTTAATCAGGATTTTTAAAACATTTATAGAGAAATTTCTAGCTGATGAAATGCTGAGCTACTGGTCACAAAAATATACATTTCTGTAATATTTGACTTATTTCTAGGACATTTCCAGGGAATTCCATTGAAATTATTATTCCAGGTTTTCCATGACTGCAGAAACCCTTTAAATAGAGCCTTTCACAAATAAAAAGTAACTAACAACCTGCCACAAAGAGATAAGTGTTAAAAAAATGAGGTAAGATATGGTTCAGTGAAAGTCTGAGCCACTTCTGTGCCATCTACGAAAGCAGCTGCAGGACATTTGGGGTTAAAGTAACAGGCTTTTGCTCAGGTCTGGTCTGGATGGGTCTGTGACAATGCCAGCTCAGGGGAGCCGTAAGATGCCCAAAGCAAAGATCTGCAAATATATGGGTCACTGGCACACACTTGTTGAGAGGTCAACATGCTAGACTCGGGCCATTAAAGCCTCACAATAACCTGGACACAGCTGCAATATCACACAAATAAATGCAGAATTCAACTATGAAATGCGTCCTTTGCATTCTAATGCTGTTTCAGAGGTAACCAGTATACAGTACAGCATTTATAAAGCTTATGTTATCTTTGGTAAATATCAGCACAATATGGAATGCATATTGTGGAATGAGGCTTAAATTCTTAATACTTTTCAGGCTTTTCAGTTCAATATTTAGAATCTCTCTGCATATTTATGAACTGTTGACACAATTTAGATTAAAAATGCTTCAGTAAAAAGTATTCTAAAATAATGAAAGCATGATTTTAAAACAGTTTTTCACTAAATAAGCAATCAATAATTACATTTACCTATATAACAATATGCATCGACATAGAAATTTAGGTTACGCTTTATTTTAAGGTGTCCTTGTTACAGTGTAATTATACATTTATGTACTGTGTAATATTAATTAACCACATGTACTTACTATATGGTTAGGGTTAGGATTAAGGTTTGGCTTAGTGTTACTTGCATGTAATTATGCATAATTTATTGTTATTATAATAGTAAGTACATGTAACATGTGTAACAAGGGCATCTTACAATAAAATGTTACCAAAATGTATATTAATAAATGTCCATATTTACCTAAATATGTGCCACCATTGAAATGTTTGGGGTAAGTAAGACTTTTTAAAAACAAATTCATACTCTAATTCATCAAGGATGTATTAAATTGATCAAAAGACTATTTCATTTTTTTTTTTTCTTTTAGGACTGCCACAGAAATATTAAGCAGCATAAGTGTTTTCAACAATGATAATAATAAGAAATGTTTCTTGAGCACCAAATCAGCATATCAGAATGATTTCTTAAGGATTGTGTGACACTAAAGACTGGAATAATGACTGCTGAAAATTCATATATATGTCTGATATATTTTTTGAATGATGACGCAAATGAATCACCTAATCAGAGTTTTGAATCAATTCAATGAATCAGACAGTTTGAACTGGATCACAGAACTGAATTAAACAAACAAACAGATATCATTATCTTGATGTTCACAATGTTGCTTAATTTTATATTGTTAAAATGTCACCTCATCCTACCACGCATCCAAACCATGCTGTTTTCACGTTAAAGAACTACAGAGGGGCTGCTATGAGACTGTGTCGCGAGGCTTCTTAGCAATCAGAGCAGAACGCCAAGCTTGGCTTCTTCCCTGCAAAGCATTTGAGTCGTACACTGTGGCCTAAACAGATCACCAGTGCCCTATATTGTCTCACAATGCACAGTCCTCTCATAAAGTCACAAGTGTGTTCCCTCTCTTTGAATTCTCTGTCCTCGGGGAAGTGTGTGACTTTCGAAACAAGCCACAATCCATAGCACAGTCAGTAATAAAAGCCAAGCCAGCCTGAGGAGAGCAGATCAACATGGCAGATTGACAATGAGAGACCATTAAAGAGCAGGACCAGGAGAGGGTTTCACTCAGCCATTATTCCTCCTCTCTGGACAGGAAAATGTGTCGATAACTGTTAGACCCTCCACATGTTGGCCTGTCACTCACCAGGCTGCCTCTGTTCACGCGGGCACGCAGGGGCCCGTCACCTGCCTCGTACTCGCTCTCCCCGACCCAGCTGCCTGCCTGAAGGCTACAACTCACCCCTGGAAGAAAGACTGAGAGTAAGAGAACGAGACATAGCAGACTTACTAGCTATACATCAGCATTTAAAACCTGTAAAGCCTAACATATGAATATATGTGTGTGTGTGTGTGTGTGTGTGTGTGTGTGTTTTTTGTTTATCATATTTGACACATCAGGCTTTTATGGTCCATATAGTTTGACATACTGAGAATATAGAGCTCACACTTGAAGATGGAAAAAAAACACCTCCATTTTATTTAGAGGCTCAAACGGAGCACAAATATGCAATTTGGTGCAGTTGTTGTTACTTGTGTCAATATAAATATCAGTTGTCACTCTATATTCCCCAATAATATGTCTTAGTAAGATGCTATTTAAATGCTTTTTTATATGATCAAATTTCTGTAGTTGTTATTGTGGGGGCAAAAACATATAATGGAATGTAATATAATCATGACTGAGAGATGTACGAATGCTCCTTAAAAGTCTGCATTATATTTAATACATATATTTTAACAATTTTTATATTAAAAAAAGATGGATAACCAAGTAAATCTAAGTTACTTCAATCCATTAAATGTTCATCTTGAAAAATTTCTAACAATATAAAAGGAATTGCGTTTACTTCATAAAAATTATTAAAGATTTATAGCAAAAAGACACGAGAACCACGACCTGAAGGTGGACATTTTAAGAATTATATTACCTTTACCTTTTTATTATAAGACCTTTTGCTCATTAAAAACTATGAACTATATGATCTATAAGATCTATAAACCAGGTTTTTCAGCACTGTTTTGATCATGTTGACAATTTAGAGGTCTTTGAAATTCATGTATCAAATATAAAGTGGGCTTTACAGGGATAGAGCAAAAATGAACATTCTGCCATTATTTACTCACCCTCATTCATGTGGAATATAAAAGAAAATAATTTGAAGAATATTTCCACTCAGAGATATTGTATGGCTAGATAAGACTCAAAGTATAGTGGCTAATCTATTTATTCAAGCGATTAGTCAACAGAAGAGACAGACAGCTGCACGTGAGTGTCCTGCGTAATATTTGTTTATAGATCTGCTGTTGGAATTATTACTTGCTGCTAGGAAGGAATATTTCGTTTTCTGCCTATTTCTACGTTATATTTTTGTTTGCGTTTGTATTTTTGATTGCACTTTCTGGTAATTATAATAATTGCCCTCGGCTAAGAAGGAGCGCGTGTATCCGGAATGCTGAATCCCTGACAATTTTCAAGCGACAGCTGAAAACTCGTCTCTTTCGAAGCTACTTGACTTCATCATAAAAAAAAAATTAATAAATAAAATAAATGTAAAAAAAAAATTCTCTCTATTTATTCCTTCTCTTTCTAGCTTGTACTTATTTGAACAATGTCTAAGAACTTGGTATTACATCCACTTCCTGTGTCTGTTTGCCTCTTTAAGAAGAATCGCTTTATGTATCCCCCAATTGTAAGTCGCTTTGGATAAAAGCGTCTGCTAAATGACTAAATGTAAATGTAAATGTATTATAATTGTAGTATTATACAGTAGTATTACCAAGTAGAGCTGCTACTTTTTGTGCCAGAAAAAAAAAAACCAGCATACAGGTTTGGAACAAAAAAACGGCATGAAAATAATGACAATTTTAATTTTTCGGGTGAACTATTCTTTTAAGTGTAAAAGAAATCTGCAGTTTCAAGGCAAATCAGTACAACAGCAGTGATGCAACGCACACTTAAATTCTGCAAGTCTTATGCTGTATTTTACAACTTTCACTAGGGAAAAATAACAGAGCAGGACAAGATTTTCAGGGCACGAAGATGCACAGCTAGAGGGGATCGTGGATCTCTCTCAACAAGGGTGAAAACAATCTTTTTGTTCATTTCTGTCAGGTAAAATTCTTCACAAAAGGTCTTCAGCGCAATATACTACAAGTGATCTCAAGCCTGTCTAAAAAACAGCTGCTGCTTCACACACATAAAAAAAACAAATCCTCCATCACAAACCTTCTTCGCCCGCTCAACTTGTTTACAACTATTTGATAGCGTTCTGCTCGGTTTGCCCTAGTTGTACGTCTGGCTGAAATGGCCCTTTCTTGACTGAAGAGCTCTGGAAGAGCAGGCAGCTATTGCCTGCTGTTCCAACGAGAATGATGACAGAAAAAGGACAAGGGGAATAAATGGGCACCTTGTAGAGTGTCTAAAAATACATATGAAGCAAGTTTAAGAGGAGAGTAAAGACGCTACCTCAATCTCTCATTGCTTCTTCTCCAACTGACAGGCTGTCTTATGTGCTTTTATACTGAGCAGCTTGACATTTGCTTTTATTTTAATACTATTTCCAAATGTACTTGTAAAGAAAGATAAACTGTATATATATATAAATGACTAAATAAAATGTATTTTCATGTAAATTTGGAACGGACGAAAAATGTATTAAAAGTGGCACTAAAATGCACAAAAGATTTCATTTTCTAACAAATACTGTTCTAACGTTCTATTCACAAAAGAAACATTACTCTTTTTACTGTTTTAAATCCAATAAAATGCAGCTTGGTGAATATAAGGAAATTTTGGGGGGCAAAAAAAAGCTTTGAGACCCCAAACTTTTAAACCCATACATATAAAATTAAACATACAAATATAAAGAAATTAATTAAATAATTTTATATATATATACACACACATGCAATATTTTGTTTATTATTACACAATAATTAGTTTAAGATCAAACTATAATTAATTTTGTTGGCCAACATTTTTTTTTTTTTTAATTGCTACCAGAGTTTATAACATAATTACATAAAATAAGCATGAGCTTTACTTTGCTTTTCAACCATTATCTTGACTTATTTTACTCCTAAAGAAGGCTTTAACCCCTCTGATGGACGATGTAGGGGGGGTCAGATAGAAAGAAGACTAGCCTACACATAATATGGAGATTTACTTGTAAATATTAATATGCATTTCTATAGTCGTAACTGATTTTAAAATATGATTTTGGCAGCTCCTGAAATGGGTCGTATTGACAGTGCCTGAGCAGTTGAAGAATACGCTACAGCGCTCATTCAAAGACGTGCATTTATTGCACGGAGCAAGAACACCTAAAATGCACGTGTAAATTCAGTCGAGTGATAAAGTTTACCCTCTTCAACTTAATGCTGCTGAACTGAATTTATGGAGCAAAACTATTTGCTAAAATAACCATAACGTTAACAGCACCGCTGAAATACAAGCGCGCGGTTCTGTCAGTCAGATGCGCGTGAAAGCTGCATACGTTATAACAAACACTGTGCTTTCTTTCAGAATCATCATTGGCTGGTAGAAAGACAAAAATAGGTTACATAAAAGTTTTTACCTAAAAATGAAGATAAGGTAAAGGTGTGAATAGTTAAATTTTAAACACATTGTCAGTAATTTCACCAATGAAAATAAAGCCCTAGGAGAACTGTTGTGCATCTCAGATCAACACACAGCGGTGTTTCATTAATGAATCCACGTTTTTAAATGAATCGAGTGAATCAATGATTCAGTGAACCATTCATAAAGGCAGTCACTTGCTTCGTTTCTGAATGAATCAGCCATTTGAACTAATCGATTGAATGAATGATTGAATGACTCACTTAAGACAGGGATTTGCCGCCACCTACTGGTGCATTTAATTTTATATTCAGAGTATCGTTTCATAACTTAATTTCATAATTTAATTTCATATTTCACTATTTATTTGTGTTTTTTTATGTTGAATTAAAATATTTCTTCCTAAAGCTACTTATATTTCAGCTACCTTTTTGTAATGTCTATTCGGTGTTTTTTTCTAAATTAACACAATGATAACTATTATCTTTAATAATAACTTTATCTTTAATCGGCACATGATATACATGTTAATCTAATTAATTTGAGATTCATTTGATTAATTAATCGGCACATTATGTAATTATATATTTTTTTAAATAATCACTTGACAGTGATTATTGTCCCCCCCTCCCCCCCGATGGTCACTGCGTAATTCGCACCCTGATTAGCAGTACTAGTATTCCTGCATTCAGAGTGTCACTGTGTAGTGCTATCTTTATATCCAGCCCAGCCCATGGTAACAGAACACCGACACCACCTATAGGAGCGCGTTCAGACACACGCACAATCCTCCACAGTAATCATGAGCTGTAATTGCACTTCCTCTGCCTCTTTAATTACAGTGTTCATTTCCCGGGACCCCGTGAGAGCGGTGGCGTGAGGATACTGCATCCCGGGGTTAATCCGGCTCTCTCTCTGGACGATAGGGCCAGGTTGTTAGCTGAGCAGCAAAGAGCCATTAGCATATTAGCTAATTAGATTCACGATGATGGGAGCGGACAACGAAGCTCAGCGTGAGTGTGTGTGGTGGGTAGCTGTGGATCGGTTGCGTTGGCAGCTCACACACTCACGGGCACTGAACCGTGATGCACTGAGCCATGGAGACCCATACAGAAGAACAGAAATCTGAGGCACAGCATCAACAGCTCATAAAGTGTGGCACAGATCGAGTGCTAAAGTGAACCATGTATACCTACTCACTCACTCACTCTTCCATCTGAGACATTATTTTATTGCTGCACCATTTGGCCCAAAATCATGTTGCGATTAATCTGAAAAAACACAACTGTGATTTGAACAGTGATATAATTATAAAAAGTTGTACAATATATGACTGCTGCTAAAGCTAAAAGAACAAAAGGCGTGCTATAATAATTTAAGGCAGATGTAAAAACACACTTAAAAGTGGTTTTTGGGAATGAGGTCATTTTTTTACACTCATTTTGATACACAGTCAAGTTAAAAAATATTGTATTATTATTAAATGTATTTATTACATGAAAATACTGTACTACAAAACAGACCAAATAAGCTTATTTCTGGAATTTATTACAATATTTTTATTATTGTTATTCTAAATATTATTATTCTTATCACTGTTACATTAAATAATATTGATTAATATTTATAATTATTATATTAATAATCATATCATAATAACATTAATTTTACATTATAAAATAAACAAACACAACATTAAAATATTATTTAATTAATAATAATAATAATAATAATAATAATAATAATAATAATGTTATTAGATGTGCATGATAACTAGAGGTGGTTAAAAATGCTTTGAATTACCTGAATATGACATTGTAGTGATTATGGAGCACCAGAAACACACTACTAATTTAAATGAAGATGCATCCAGAATCTTGATTTAATGTTACATGCAATTAAACATTAGAAATTGTTACATTATCCAGAAAAATACATTATGCAGAAATATCCAGCATGTAACATTGCTACTGCAAGACTTTTTGAAGAACCCTTTTTTTTTTTTTTACTGATAAATGATGTAGTAAAACTGCCCTCAAAAGGTGTTGTCTGCCGTGGGCTGGATATTAAAGATGGATAACAAATATGTTAACAATAACCAATATCAAAATAGATAGCTTGGAGAACAAACACCAGAACAGCAATGATTCCTTCAGGCAGCATTCCTGCACTTCTGATGTTGCTCCTGCACTGATAGAAATGAACTCAGCACAGAAGGCAGACTCAAAAGAGCTAACAATTTCTTGAATTAGGGCTAAATGAATGGGCAGCACAGTCGGAGCCTACTGATTTTCACTATGGAACCGAAGCTGTGAAAAATCGTACATATGGAAATACGCAGCACTAAATAACTCACAGAACAAGGACCACATGCCAAGTTCATAGCTGCATCAAATGGAATAGAAAAAATAATTACCGTTTTCAAATATATGAAAACCCACAGAGTCAAACAATAGTATTAATATTTTCCATAGGCTTACAGGTATTTTATATTGGTTTGCTCAACAGAAATAGCCATTGCTCAAGAACAACACAGAGTAAATACTGCATACCTGTACGCATGTTTGCAAATCTGGATGCAGTAACTGTTTCTTTGGAGACTATATTTCTATCATCCAGAAACCTCAGCATTCAAAACAGACATTCAGATTGTGCTAATATTCATGTAAACTTCTCTAAGCATAAACGTATGCAACAATTTAAAGCTTTGACTCATTGCTTACAGCTGAAAGTGAGGATCCAGCAGCCGTTGAGGACGCCCTGCAGTGTGGTCAGGGAAGAGGGCATGATGGGAGCATCTGGTACAACCACATGGGTGACTGGACAGACATTTAATCAAAGGGGGAAGCAGTTAATTACAATAAATAAACAAATAAATGAATAGTGATATAGTCATTTATTCATTTCTATTGAGAAATTGTTATATTTTCAGTTTTCATTTTAATAATTTTGTTGTGCTTTTATCATTTTTGGATATTTTATATTATACTGATGTTTTATGTTCCACTTTATTTCATTTACTGACAACCAATTGTATTAGTTTTAGTTAACTATAACACCGCTAACAATGAATGTCAGAAAAACAAAGACGCAATATATAGAGGCTCCTAATACAGAAGTAGTATGCCACACTTCACCAATCCCTTGAGATTATTTTAAATCTAGACAAAGAAAAAATCCAAAAGCTCTTCACTTTGTTGTGTGACAAACACACAGCCTACATTCTTCGACAAAATTGCATTTTACCCTTGTTCAGCTATGTGCAGCGTATGAGAAACTGCTTCAATTACTTTAATTCTACTCTGTTGCAACTTTGATTGCTTAGAAGATGAGACAGTGCTCATTGTTTGTCTGTTGGTGTGATTTCTGGAGGAGTCGAAAGACTCTGCGAGAGCTACATTTGTCACTGAAAGTGCTGGTTTCATAATGTATGATTTCATAATATCCCTCTTATGCTTCAGCTGGATGACTTATAATGCTCTTCTATGTGATGGAAGAAAGGCAAAGAAAGAAGAGACACTTCATTTCACTGCTCTGAAAAGGTCTCATTGTTTTCTTGAGCTGTTTTGAGCCAACCACGTAGTGTTGAAATAATCTTATCCTCAGCAGACTAAAAAAAAAAACCTTTTAGTTGTTATATGCCACATATTTCATAACAATATGAATTATATGAGTATGTGTACGAAAATTGGCAAGTCAAAAAAATCTGGAGAAAAAAAAAAAAAAATCACATCAACTTTCCTACACCTTTTCTAATATAAATACTCATACGCTTGAGCACATAAATAAGCTTATCCTGCCACCAGATTCAATTGATTGGTCCATTGTTTCAAAACCAATATTAGACTGCACCGTATGTCAAAAGTTAGAATAATAATATACTGTATTTCTGACTTACCACATTGTATTAAAAGCATGGCACATTGTCCATTTTACAACTCCTTTGAATGTGTTTTTTTCCAAACAGATTCAAAACTATCCGTTTTATTATTTATTTTTACTGTATTTTGTTTGCAACTTTTTTAGGAAAAATATGAAGCTGTTTTTGCACTGACTTCATTTGTTATGAATAATAATACCTTTTGATTTGCCTCCAAGTCAAGTTTGGGGTCAGTAAGATTTTTTCAAAAGAAATTCATACTCTTATTCAGTAAGGATGCATGATGAATTCATCCATGATGGGACACTGAATGTGACACTGAATACTGGGGTAATGATGCTGAAAATTCAGCTTTGCCATCACACTATTATAAGACATCTTACAGTAAATTAAAATAAGAAACATTTATTTAAATTGTAATGATATTCCACAATAACTACAGCCATTGTGAGAATAAAAGTGTTTCCAAATATATTTAAAAAAAAAAAGAATCTTACTGACCCCAAACATTTGAACAGTAATTCATACCTTAATACTATGATACACCACCCACTCATTTCTTTACACAAGAAATCAAAGGAGATGTACCTGCTCTAGAAAAGGACTGCACTTGTTTCCCTCCAAGGAGTTGAGCTGCTTTGGTGAGCTGCTTCTGCTGAGTCTGCGTCAGCTGACTGCCAATCACAACCAGTGGACCCGTCTCTCGCACACAGCCTGCAGCCTGCAAGAACACAAATAAACTGTACCGCACACTTCATTTGCATTTATGTTCTTGACAGATGATGTCTCAAAGCGACTTACAAGATGATGTACAAAATACCAGCAATTTTTATCTGTTTGTTTTGAGTGCTTTTGTTTGTCTGTGAGGCGGGTCCAGTCATGTACCTTACTGAGGCTGGTGGTGGGGCTCAGGGTGGTTGTTACAGGATGTGGTGCCTCTGGGGCCATTCTTAGGACCTCTTGCATTTCTGGAGTCAGCGCATAATCTACCGGCTGCAGGCCAAACATATTCCTGAAATCACAGTTATATGTATAGTTTATGCAAAATGCTCTTTATTGAAAACAAAAACATTTTCAAGGACAAATTTGACAAACTGTGTATCATCTAGATGTGTTCTGTTAAGCCTGCTAATGCCTCACTCAATGAAAAGTTCCATCCAACTGGGAATAAATAAACCTCACAGAAAGGCGCACTTTGTGGATTTGTCTTGTGGCCTTTATTTTTGCATGGCTATGAAGTTTAAAAGAATGTAAGATGTCCCTTTTGTCATTTTATGGTTCAAAGGCATGCTCACAAGTCTTGTCTCAAACAATCATAGAGAATGGGAGTTTTGTGGCAGAGGGAAACAAAAGATATAAATCAGAATGTAATATTGTGTAATTGGTTAAAAAAGCCAGAGATATTACAGCTTCTTTTGATGGAATGTTCTTCTCAGGGAACTTTATATTATTTATTGTATTATTATTATATATATTTATAATAGAAAGTTTTTATTTATAATGTAAGCAAACAAAATCTTTATATTTGCCTTAATGAGTATTTTGTTGTGCATCTCCTAAGTATTTAATATGAGAATATTTCCCTGCACACTGCTGTAGATGACAAAATTCCTTATATTTGTTTAATATAATACATTCATATTTCTGTGGAAATCAATAAGATTTTGCCAGCTACAGCAGTAACACAGGATTTTTCTCCTCCTTTCTGTATAGTATAGTATATCTGTGTCCTACTTTTTGCAACCATAAAGGTATCTCAGTAAAAATTAAAATGCAAATTTAAAAAGAAATTGAAATAAAATGAATACTTTGAGCAAGGATGCCTTTCCACTGATCAAATTGACATTAAAGACATTTAAAATGTTACAACATTTTTATATTTCAAATAAGTACTGTTCTTTTGAATGTTCCATTCATATAAGAATCCTGAAAAAAAAATCAGTTGCCATAAAAATTAAGCAGCACAACTGCTTTCAACATTAGTAATAATAATAAATGTTGCTTGAGTGCCAAATCAGCATATTAGAATGATTTCTGAACTCAAAGTAAGGCAAGGCTATAATGCATTTCATGCACAATGGTAATTCAAAGTGTTTAACATAAAACAGAATTAAAATAATCATAAGATAAATCACAACAGATGCATTAGAAATAAAAATAAAAGTGTAACATTAAAAACATTAAAAATATTGAAAACAAATAAAAAACAGTGCAATCAATCGTATATAGTGCTGACAGACAAGACAAAGCAGGTTACTTTTGGTATGAAACAAAGTCTCAGCTTTCAAATTTTCTATTTTTTTTTTTTTAATTTGAACAATATATACCGTTTTGTGGCTCTTTAATGTGTCATTACAGATTGTAGTGCCTCAGTTCAATCGGCAGATGAACTGATCACCTCTTCCTCTTAAATAGTTATCGCACGAAATAAACATGAATGAACATAAGAAGGTATCTTGTTTCAACTGCGGAAAGATGTCAATACACACCATTTTTCAAGTTTACATCCACCGACGTTGATCTACTCTCCTGTCTGGTTTGTTTGTCGAACAAAATGGCAGATTTAGCGTTATGATTGGTCAGATCGCCTGTCAATCAAACTCCTGGCCAAGGGTCAATTGCATGTCCAAATTGGGCGATTAAACTTGCAATCTGAAATAGTCAGATTTGCAAGATATGAACTCACAATTCTGGCAATTGCAAGTTTATATCCCGCAATTCTGCACTTATTTTCTTGCAGTCAAAAAGTCAGCTCACAATTCTGATATTTCCTTACAATACGGAGTTTCTCTCACAACTCTGACTTTATAACTCACAATTGCATTTTATAAAGTTAAAACTGTGAGACAAACTCACAATTCTGGGGGGAAAAGTCGGAATTGTGACTTTGTTTATTTCATGCAGTTCTGACTTTTTAACTTAAAATTGTGAGTTTATATCACACAATTTCAAGGAAAAAGTCAGAATTGGAAGATGTAAACTTGAAAAAAAAAAAAGTCAGAATAGTGAGATAAGTCATAATTACCTTTTATTATTTTTTTATTCAGTGGCGGAAACAAGCTTCCATACATTTGGGAAAAAGGACCTAATAATATTCAAGCATTTGCAGATTATGGCCTCGTTTACACAGTGAAACTCACTTAGTATGCAAAATTATCAGATAAGCAAGAGGTTAAGGCCTAGGACAAATCCGAAGAGAATCTGTTTGGCAAGCAGTATGTGACGGCCCCTCGTCGGATCATTCGTCCCTGTTGGCTGGTAGGGAGAAGAGAGGTGGAAATGAAATAAAGTGGAGAGGGATGTATGTTGAGATTAAGCTTCAGCACAGATAACACCTGGGGGGCAATTAAGAGGTCCACTGGTCCATAAAATTTCATTTGGATTCATGAGCCACCCCCAACCCCCAAACAAGCCCACAGTCTCTTCACACTCCCATAGGATGTAAATTATTTTTGTTTTGGTGCGGCGCACAGCTTCTAATCTCAAAAAGTGAAAAATCCAATAATGCCAAAGTGTCTCATACGCAGATGCCACATACATGTGCGTGTGTGTTACCCATACTGATAAAGGGGAGGTGTGCATTCATTACCTCCAGCAAAATAAGACACTCCATGCGGTTAAAGAGTGATATTAGTAAGCTAAAACCTCTCAGCAACTGCATCCATCTCGCAGTTGACAAATCAGACACAGATGCCAGCGGTAAAAGGGGTCCAATGAATCACAGATCGATGGAGATGTGAAAATTAGTCCTCGGAGGTGCTCCAGCTGTTCCTGTCCACATAACCGAAGCAATCAAAAATGGTGGCGCTAAGCACTAGAGCTAACCAGATCTCATCGATTGGAAGAAAGCAGTGTGCTTCTTTGCTCGAATCACATCAACAAAACAAATCGAGCTTATGCAGGACGAATCCATCTAAATTTGCCTACTAGTACACAGCTGTGCTGTTCCGAAGCTCAGTAAGCTGCCTTACTAGGTGTCATTGCAACTTAATTATGCTGCCTCCTAAGACACAGAAGGCAATGTCAGAATGGAAAGCAACAAGCTGAAAAAATGCAAGATTAGTGGTTGCCAATATGGGTTTTTCAATGGTTGTTGCAGATACTGACAATCAGCCAAGCAGACATTACTGTTTCAAAATGGCCAAATACTGGCCTGGTCTATATATAAGGCAAATACACTACCAATGAAAACTTTGGGGTCAGTAAGATTTTTTTAAAGTACATTTATTCAACAAGGATGCATTCAATTTATCAAAAATGACAGTAAAGATTTCTGTTTCTAATAAACGTCGTTCTTTTGAAAAAAAAGTACCATGGTTTTCACAAAAATATTAAGCAGAACAAATGCTTTACAAAATAATAATAACAAGAAGAAACATTTCTTGAGCACCAAATCAGCATATGAGGATGATTTCTGAAGGGCCATGTGACACTGAAGACTGGAGTAACGATGCTAAAAATTCAGCTTTGCCATCACAAGAATATATAGTTTTTCATAATATATTAAAATAGAAAGCAGTTATTTTTAATTGTAATAATTTTTCACAATATTACTGTTTTTACTTTATTTTTGCTTAAATTAATGAAACCTTGGTGAGCATAAGAAACTTGTTACCGACAAGAAAACATCTTACCGACCTCAAACTTTTGAACACTAGTAAATCAATATTTATTTTAAGAGCATAAGAGACTTATTTCAAAAACAACAATATTCATTCATTCATTTTAACCTTTGGAACCATTTAATATTAAAGTAATATATTAAACTGTAATAGTATTTTACAATATTAATGTGTTACTGTATTTTTTGATCAATTAATGTAAGTTCTTTCAAAATCTTTTAAAAAATATTAAAAATATATTTATTTTTTTACATTTGGAACAATTCAGTATCAAGAAAGGAATAAATTATATTAAATAGTAATAATAATTCACAATACTACTGCTTTTTACTATATTTTTGATCAAATTAAATGCAGCCTTGAGTACAAGAGACTAAAAACATTTTACCGTCCCAACCTTTTACATGCTAGTGAATAAACATTTAATTAAAAAAATATTAAATATATAATATTTTATATTTTATGTTTAAAAAGATTGACTAGTTTACCTAATATTTGAGTGCTATGTATTTTTATGATTTAAGCTTACCAACATGTTACACATCACCAAACTCTACTGAAATCGAGTCGAGTCGAGTTTTGTGTGAAGTGCTGTTTGTGATGTGTATCTGTCCATGTAGAGCATTCCAAATCAGTCACTTATGAGGTTCTGTGACAGTTAGGATGCTGCTTATGTAGCTCACTAGAGCTACCGGTTCTGTCTCGCTTGTAGTTGCTACCCTCACGGTCCCTCAAGAAGCAGCTTTTCAGATCTGAAAAGCATTAAAGATTACTGCTGGTACAGCAGGGATGTGCCAGTCAATTCATACAACACATTACAGCGAAGGCTCTGCCCACAGCAGTTCCCCCCATAGCCCCACTGCTCCGATTCCAGACCGCAAGGAGTGAAAGTGATTGATTATGTCTGACAGGAGTGGATTGCTTCTGTGCAGTGCTTCTATGACAGAGTCGATGCTTCACTTCACCATTGACTAACGAAGCATAAATCTGCTGATGCTTTATGCGCTTCCAATGTACAGCACAGCACTAGTCAATGTACAAAGGGCAGACAGACAAAAAGAGACGCAGAGACGCATGCAGAGAACTCTCGGGATGAGCATTCGCACATCTGGGTTCACTGCCAATCTTGGGGAAATAGAGTTCATTAAAGGTGCCATAGAATGCATTGATACAATATTTTTAATTGTTCTCTGATATTTACGTAGAAGGTATGTGGCTTAGGTAAGGGCAAAAAATCTCCAGAAACGGTTTTACATGTCCATTTACAACCCTAGGATTTGTCCCTAGAATGAAATGGTCTGTTTTTACCTTATTTGGAAGGGTCACGAATAATAATGTTGAGCTCTGCTCTGACTGGCTGTTTCACAGTGCGGCTCAATGTTGAGCTCTGCTCTGATTGGCTGTTTCACAGTGCGGCTCATTTCAGTAGCTCACACAGCAGGAAGGAAACAGGGAAAATATATATTTCAATACTGTCTCTCGCAGTTATATTGTTGGGTAATTATACCGTATATAAAATGCGGGCATCAGGGAGCCGCTATTAATATGCGGGGCATTGAAACTGCCTTCGAATGCAGGATCGCTTTTTACTTTCACTTTCGAGATTTGCGATCGCACGCGCTGTGTAAACTACAGCGGCAGTACTTACCACACATTTTACAAGATCAGATGCTCGTCAGTGGTGCTCAGGATCTGTAAATCATTCGCCATCATCCTCAGTCATCTCTCCTTACTCTATTTATGTGGTAAGTGAAATCTTATGTACTGTAATGTAACAGGCTACCGCTAGCAAGCAGCTAACCATGTCCCTTTAGTGGCTCGCGTTATTTTATTAGAACACGTGTTATTTGTTTTCCGTGCCTTTCT
>NW_015549703.1:942135-943235 GCF_001515605.1 Sinocyclocheilus anshuiensis | reverse complement strand
AATTATACCGTATATAAAATGCGGGCATCAGGGAGCCGCTATTAATATGCGGGGCATTGAAACTGCCTTCGAATGCAGGATCGCTTTTTACTTTCACTTTCGAGATTTGCGATCGCACGGGAACATACATTTATTTCCATGATCTGCCATTTTCGCTATTATCCTCGCTTGTTTTTCACAGTCAGTGCTATGTTCTGATTCGCCTATTTTTCAGTGTTTTTTTGCATGCACTCGATTTCCATAAGGAGGAAACAATGGTGTTTGAGGCTCACGGTATGACATTTCCATGTACAGAACTGTTATTATTCAACTATGCCAAGGTAAATACAGTTTTCCATTCTATGGCACCTTTAAGATAAAGGGCATGTGGGAGGAAGTGAAGCAGAAGTTCCCAAACATCTCGACACCAGGTACATACCATGGCGCAGTTACAAGTTACAAAATATGCACATTTAAAATGAATGAATTAAACACCATCACATAACTGGGCTGAGAAGTATATGATGGCATACCATTCAACAAGAGAAATGTGTCAACCTGTAGAGATTTTGCAACATCTTTTCTTTTGTAGCGTTGAGGTGCAGTAACAAGCAGATATATTGACTTTTATCCATTTAATAGTATTTGTTTTATTGTTGGATGTTAGATGTATTCAATCATGACAAATCCAATTTTTTGGGGTTTTGTTCATAAAATTTCAAATTAAAATTAATAATTAAATAAATATCAAATGAAATGAAGTACTGAAATGAAGTAATTTGTAAAGTTATTATTTTGCTGTATATATACATACATTATATATATACGTGTGTGTGTGCGTGCGTGCGTGCGTGTGTGTGTGTGTAATATACAAAAAATTAAAATATAGAAAATAAATTAATACTTGCATTCAGCAAGGATGCATTAAATTGATGAAAAGTACATACAGTGATAATTTTATACATCCTGAAAATAATGTATTACGGTTTCACAAAAAGCATTAAGCAGCAACAACATGTTTGAATATTGATAATAATAATAATGATAATTAACAAATAAAGGCATAAGATATTTTATTCAAAAACATTAAGAACAGCCTTTATCAAATTGTAAAAAAAAAC
>NW_015549703.1:927313-942125 GCF_001515605.1 Sinocyclocheilus anshuiensis | reverse complement strand
ATATACATAATATACATATATATATATATATATATACACACATATATATACACACACATATATATATATTATATATATATACACACATATATATACACACACATATATATATATATATATATATATATAATATATATATATATATACTCAAAACTTTTGACTGAATTTTACAAAAGACTTACATTTCAAATATATCCAGTTTCCACAAAAATACTAAGCAGCAAAAAGTGATAATAATAATAATAAAGTTTAAAATAATAAGAAACGGATTAAAAAAAACAATTGTTTTAAATTGTAATATTGTTTCTAAGTATTACTGTGTTTACTGAATTTTTGATCAAATAAATGCAGCCTCGGTGAGCATGAGATTTTTTTCAAAAACATTAAAAAAAAAAATCTAAACTTAAAATCTAAATGAAAAATTTTTGACATGTAGTGTTACAGTTATGCTGTACCAACCGGCCTGATTGGGTTTATTTTAAAATAAACCCAATAGTGTTGTTTAAAGAAATATCAATCTGATCTCCAACCAAACCTTCAGGTGATTGGTGAGAGAATGTAAGGTCAAGTACTCACAGGACACTTTGGGATGCGCCTCGTTCAACCAAAAGCTTGACCACCGCTATTTGACCGTTCCTCACGGCGTAGTGCAGTGGAGAGTCATTCTGATAGCCTGGAGTGTTCAACAGCGCCCCCTGCTGGAGCAGTTCCTCCACCACTCCCAAGTGACCCAGATTACAAGCCTCATGCTGCAAAAACAAAAACACAAATACAATACATAATTGCCTTAGTAGCAGATATAACAATGTTCTGTCATATCATGAAGGATTATAAGAGCAATAGCATTATTATAATAGCTTGGACCTAATAATTCCCCAGCATCAACAGCTCGACAAAGGCCTTTAAACTAGACCTGTGGAACTTATGACTGAGGGGAAATGCAGTTATATATTCACAGAGATTTTTCTTTAAGAAACTAAGAACATGTAGTGGTTCATTATTATTCAGTTGTTTCATAGAAGATTTATGATTCAGCTGTTAAGAATCCCCATTCCTAATTCTCAGTAGCCTACTGTAATGTGAAAGAAATAATGATACATTATTTAAACCGTAAAGTACATTTATAACATACAATTTCAAGCATAAGGAACCTGATCTAGGGTCACACTTGTAGGGGTCACTGAATATTTCTCAGTGTATGTTTTCTTATTAAAGTACATTTTTGCAGAGGCACAAACCATAGAGTCTTGGCTATAAAAAAAAAAAAAAAGTACAGTACCGGTACTGTTCAGGAAGGAAAGACACAGTTCACTGTAAACACACTGACCTTTCGTCTATATGAGGCAAGTATTGCCTATAACATTATATGGGGTAAGTTGTCACAACGAAACCTGCTATTAAAAAATTTACTGAAACATTGAAGCAACATTTAAACAGCGAAATAATTTGAAAAACAAAAATAATAATGTTACATAAAATTACCAAAACATTGTTTGGCCAACAAATACTGAAAATTATTAAAATGAACAAATTCATATCCTTTAACGTGTGACAACTTGCCACAACCTCACAAAAAACCTTGTTCTAAGTCCACAGTTCAAACTTTCAGCAAATATTGTGGTGTTCACCCAACAGTTTGCAAAAAAATATGATAATTTTAATTGTGATGATAGTTTAGAGCAGTGGTTCCCAAAGTGGGTGCCGCGTGACAACTGGCTAGGGGTGCCGCAGAATTTTTTCCAATTTAAATAACCTAAAATACCATCGTACCATATAACCTTTTACAGCATATATTTTAAAAATATACGGAGCCCCTAAAGGGACATGGTCAGTGGTTCTCAAATATTTTACAATGGCGTACCCCCTAGGGCATTTAGCCTAACATTCTTCTGAGTACCCCCACTTAGACCGCAGTCACACCTTTTCCATTAAGGGACAATTTGCCCCCTTAAATTGATTTACATGTGCATTTTTCCTGTTATAGAGGCAAAGTTTTTCTAGCCTTATTAATTGTATGTCATGTTTCATGTCATATTCTTCACATTTCATTAAGTGTATTATTAATATAATAAATAAAGCTAAAATCGCCTGTAGGTGGCGGCAAGTCACTGTCTAATGAGCAAGGCGAAGCATTCATTCATTCAGTAACAAAGCAAATGGTTGTAGTTATGAAAGGGTTATTAATCAGTTCCAATTATCAGTACTCTCAGAATCATTCAAAGCTGCAGATTCATTCACTAATGAAACACTGCTGTTGCTTGGAGAGGCACACCAGTTCTGTTGCGGATTTCGTTGGAACTATTATTTCCTTGTAAAATATAACAAACAATATTGACAATATTGTGTTTAAAATGTAGGCTACATTTAAAATGTAAAATGTACACTTAATATTGCCTTTTTTGTTGAACTGTTATATAAAATCAATGTCACATTTGCAGTCTTTTGGATATTCAGGGAAAACTGCATTCTCTTAGGTTTCAGAGCAAAATAAGAACGTAACAGAACTAAAATCGCCAGTAGGTGGCGGCCAGTCACTGTCTAATGAGCAAGGCGAAGCATTCATTCATTCAGTAACGAAGCAAATGGTTGTAGTTATGAAAGGGTTATTAATCAGTTCCAATTATCAGTACTCTCAGAATCATTCAAAGCTGCAGATTCATTCACTAATGAAACACTGCTGTTGCTTGGAGAGGCACACCAGTTCTGTTGCGGATTTCGTTGGAACTATTATTTCCTTGTAAAATATAACAAACAATATTGACAATGGTGTTTAAAATGTAGGCTACATTTAAAACGTAAAATGTACACTTAATATTGACTTTTTTGTTGAACTGTTATATAAAATCAATGTCACATTTGCAGTCTTTTGGATATTCAGGGAAAATTGCATTCTCATAGGTTTCAGAGCGAAATAAGAACGTAACAGTGCTCGCTTTATAAAATTTCTAATAATCTTTTATATGATTGAATCTTCAAACTGCTAACACTTTGCAGTTTCGAATTATGCCCTATTGTAAGTGACGGAGTATTTTATGTTTCAGCGATTTGATCGGGCCGGCGCCTCATGCGCATATATTCATTGCAAACGGCCTGTTCATTATTAAAATAAAACATAGAATCACCAATACAGATAAAATGTTACACAGTCAATTTAAATAATCTGTATTGTAGTCTGTGCCGTACAGCGTGCACTCCAGTGCGGCACATTTTTGTTCATTATGATTTTTTTCCCTTCGATATTGGAACGTACAAAGCCCAGTTAATTTAATTTAATAAATAATGGTTTAGCTTCAAATACATTGCGAATATGGAAACATTTGGATTTGTGCTGAATGAGAGCGGTATATGAGCCCATACTTTTTCGCTTTAAATTAGGTTTTGGCTTGTTTATAGCTATTCTGGGCTTGTCTGCTTTCCTGTGCATAATATGCTATATTTTATTAATAAACTGTGTACCATAATTTGGTTTTAGCCTTTACTGTCTTCGTCCATTAGCCTCCCTTAAGCGTTTTCTATAGCCCAACGGTTTTAAATGGGGGAGAAACGTTGCATTATGGCTATCTGCTTTACTGATAGTAATGCTATTAATGAGGTCATTAATATTACAATTGTTATTAGTATTAATAATATTTATTAGGCCTAATACCGAATTGGGCCTCCAGTGTCATACCGTCTTCGTCCATTAGCCTCCCTTAAGAGTTTTCTGTAGCTTAACGGTTATGGGGGAGAAATGTTGCATTATGGCTATCTGCTTTACTGATAGTAATGCTATTAATGAGGTCATTAATATTACAATTGTTATTAGTATTGATAGTATTTATTAGGCCTAATACCGAATTGGGCCTCCAGTGTCACTGTTATAGTAGCCTACATTAAGCCACATTAAGCGTTTTAGAATGTCCCAAAACCGTGCCTTAAACTATAAGCAAAGCTGACTGTATTTGAACTTGAGTCCAAATTTAAAATAAAACCGCTCCATTATGAACGTACGAGCTGTATGAACCACTAACTTACAAGCTGTAAAGTAAACAGGAAGTGTTTGTCCAAACTCAACTGGTTTTGCGAGAGAACGCAGAAGTTTTGCGAGGGAATGCAAAATATCTGTGCGAGAGAACGCAAAAGTTTTGCGAGGGAACGCAAATATCTTTGCAAGAGAACACAAAAGTTTTGCGAGGGAGCGCAAATATCTTTGCGAGAGAATGCAAACGTTTTGTGAGGGAACGCAAAGTTTCTCGAGGGAACGCAAAAGTTTTGCGAGAGAACGCAAAAAAAATTTCCTCCCACCCCGAAATTTTTTCCACCACCATGTCCCTTTAGGGGCTCCATAAAAATAGGCTATATCAAAACACCAACATACCCACCCATCTCCACCCCTAAACCTACCATCTCCACCCCCTAAATGTGGATCCAACCCCGCCCCCTGGATCTTTGTTCTGCAGTGAGGGGCTACTGCCAAACTGCACTGTTCTCAGGAGAGAATCGCCCCGTCCGCTCCGCTCAGCTCTGCCCTTTGTACTGGTGCGCGCTCAATTTGATATTTCACGCAGTGATTGACAGGACACGAAATTCGTGTTGCTGCTAATAGAAGGTGTTGACCGTTTTACCGGTGTGAAGCCGCAACACCAGTTATGTCACTTGCCCACCATCGTTTTGATTTTTTATAGTAATAAAAATCATTTAGTTTACTAAAATTAAAACTGAATGCGGCTGCTCAATGAAGCGTGCCGAATGACAGTCGCATCACAGATCAGATTTCATTTATCATGTGAGGAGAAGCTGACAAAGAAGAGTGAAGTGAGACAGACAAGACGATGGCAGAAGTGTTTCAAAACGACATGCAAAAGCGCCTGTTTTAAAAATATTTTGGATTTTGAAAAGCCTGTTGACTTCTCCCATTTTTCTAAGGTGATATTGGAAGTTTTTTTAAACATTCGTTTCTTATTTATTTGGTTCCACAGTTTTTGCTGATCTAAATTTATTTAAACTGCATATATTTTTTTTATTGTACATCAAGTATGCCGTGTTTCTAGGGCTGTGCAAAAAATCGAATGCGATTTTCATGACAAGCTACACAAAATCGCAGGCGATTCATTGCCGATTTTGAACGCGATTTTGTGTAGCTTGTCAGTGAACTACGGCTCTGTGTAGTAAATGCCGCTCCATCTGAATGCACGTGCTGGAGATTTACTTCTAATCACAGGAGCAGCTTTACTGATGAGATGCGCATGAAAATCACATTTGATTTTTTGCACAGCCCTACGTGTTCCCAATCTTTCTTATTCGTTTTGCTAATAAACATAGCGTTTCTTATTTATTTGGTTCCACAGTGTTTACTGATCTTCAGTTTTGTATAAGCTACCTAAACTTTGTGTAAGTTATTTGTTATTTTATATTAGGCATAATATGTTCTACGTTGTATTTTGTTGTTGCTTGAATTGAATTCAAGCCGAATTGCTGCTAATTTGAAAGTGAAAGTAAAATGTGCACGGTGCTTTTAAGCTATTTAAAAGCGAAGGAAAGTAAGGAAAAGAGGGAAAACTCAAATGAACTAAAAACAAACAACTGCTTGACGCAGAATTGGCGCTAATTTGAAAATGAAAGTAAAATGCGCAGGGCGCTTTTACAAGCTATTTAAAATAGAAGGAAAGCGAGGAAAAGAGGCAAAACTACCCCCCTCTCTTCCTCACTGTCACAACCCTAAATTTTACCCATCTATCTCAGAATGCGCCGTCAATGTGCTGTTGCCGTTTTTTTAAGTTATAAGGTCAGGTTTGAACAAATCAAATGAGAAACTAAAGAAAAAAACATTTTTTTTCTATTTTTTAAAGAGTTAAGTATCAATCTTTAAATGTGTTTTGTTCCAGTGATTCCCACATACAGTAAATGGTTCAAATCAGTCTGTTGACGTGTCATCCAGTTGTAAAAGACAGATGGTTCATTTGAATGGGTTGTTTCACCTCATATTATGTCTGTTGTGATGCATTCATAATAAATTCATGCTGCTGTTTATGCTTCATTTGTTGTTTGCTCATCTGGATTTAATTTCATATATGTATGTACACATGTACGTTTAGTTTAATTGGGTTGGGGTGCCATGGGAAAAAAAAAACCTACAAAGGGGTGCCATGCTTTCAAAACGTTTGGGAAACACTGGATTAGGGGTTTAAATGAGATTTACATTCAATAGTTTGACCTTTTATGGACTTCTATTAATAACTGAAATTTTCTAGGTTTCATATCCTGTTAAATCTGTTCAAATGGGATTACCTGTAAACCACATTCCCACAATATAAGACATAAATTGCCTTTATGATCACTAACGTTTGTACTTTCTCACTTGTAGTCATGCTAACACTTTTTTCTTTAAGTGTCTGTTAAAGCTATATAAGCCAAACAGAGATGATGACCTTGGATGATGCTGAGGAGTTATCATTTAGTTCAGTAAAAGAACAGACACTACAATTAAAAACTGAACGCGGCTGCTCAATGCAGCGTCAGTCGCATCAGTCGCATCACAGATCAGATTTCATTTATCATGTGAGGAGAAGCTGACAAAGAAGAGTGAGACAAGACGAGTGTGAAGCCACAACACCGGTTATGTCACTTGCCCACCGTGGCACCGCCCCCACAATCGTTTTGATTTTTTATAGTAATAAAAATCATTTAGTTCAGTTAGAGAACAGACACTACAATTAAAACTGAACGAGGCTGCTCAATGCAGCGTGCCGAACGAGTCGCATCACAGATCAGATTTCATTTATCATGTGAGGAGAAGCTGACACGAAGAGTGAGGTGAGACAGACAAGATGATGGTAGAAGAGTTTCAAAATTACATGCAAAAGCGCCTGTTTTACAAATATTTTGGATTTTGAAAAGCCTGTTGACTTCTGCTATTTATCTAAGGTGATATTGGAAGTTTTTTTTAAACATTCGTTTCTTATTTATTTGGTCCCACAGTGTTTGCGGATTTAAATGTATTTAAACTGTGTATTTTTTTTTTATTATTTTACATCAATGCCGTGTCTCCAATCTTTCTTATTCGTTTTGCTAATAAACATAGCGTTTCTTATTTATTTGGTTCCACAGTGTTTACTGATCTTCAGTTTTGTATAAGCTACCTAAACTTTGTGTAAGTTATTTGTTATTTTATATTAGGCATAATATGTTCTACGTTGTATTTTGTTGTTGCTTGAATTGAATTCAAGCCGAATTGCTGCTAATTTGAAAGTGAAAGTAAAATGTGCACGGTGCTTTTAAGCTATTTAAAAGCGAAGGAAAGTAAGGAAAAGAGGGAAAACTCAAATGAACTAAAAACAAACAACTGCTTGACGCAGAATTGGCGCTAATTTGAAAATGAAAGTAAAATGCGCAGGGCGCTTTTACAAGCTATTTAAAATGGAAGGAAAGCAAGGAAAAGAGGGAAAACTACCCCCCCCCTTTTCCTCACCGTCACAACCCTAAATTATACCCATCTATCTCAGAATGCGCCGTTAATGTGCTGTTGCCGTTTTTTTTTTAAGTTATAAGGTCAGGTTTGAATAAATCAAATGAGAAACTAAAGAAAAAATTTAATTTGAGTTGTTTATTATTATTTAAAGAGTTAAGTATCAATCTTTAAATGTGTTTTGTTCCAGTGATTCCCACATACAGTAAATGGTTCAAATCAGTCTGTTGACGTGTCATCCAGTTGTAATTTATTTTTTTTATTTTTTTTCCCTCTTTACCAGTATTTTACATTATTTCTCAACGTAATAATAAAATATTTACACTGATGTGACTTGTCTTTTTTTCTCTCAACAATGCAACTTTGAGGAAGGTGAAACTTTTTTCCAGAAAATACGGTAAAAATATGGATCCACTGATATTTAAACTCAACAATAATTATTTTCAAGTCATGGCCAAAAAGTCATAAATAGCAGATATTAAAAATTATTGTATTTATACTATTTCGTTAAAAAATGTTTTAAAAAAAAATGTTAAACTAAATTTAAACATTTTAAATGCTAATTAATTAATTAGTTAATTTAGGCATCACATTATTACAATTTTAGTATGAAAAATGTATAGTTATTTTGAAATTTGCTAATATTATATTTAACAGTTTTATTATATTTTAATTTTAAGTGAGCATTAGATGACAGAAAAACAGCATAAACAAAGCATGCACAATATATGCAATTATCAAATATCAGTCAATACAGACTACCAGGTTTAAAAAAAAATAACCAATATGGAACCAATGTATATTGTGTATTCCTACTGTACTTATCTACTTTAAAAGGGAGAACAAAACATTTTCCATGTCTTGAAACTCTATTTTAGCACAAACTGATGTTATTTTGCCAACATGCAGATATAAGTGAACACAAACCTTTATGGCAGCTAAATGCAGTGGCGTTTCTCCATTGTGGTTCCTCTTCATGTAAGCAGGATTCGCCTGTTTGTGTCTCACACTTGAAGATTTCCTCCCAAGGTCAGGGGTAGCTGGTGTGATTGGGTTCACATTCTGCTTCTCATTGGACTGTCTGGATGTTCTCAGACTCTGAGAGCAGTCTTCAGTTGAAGCAGTTCTTTCTCGAAATGATCTCTTCTTCCATCCTGAAGTTGTTCTGGGTTGTTTTGGCATTCTCTGTGGATCATCACTGTCCCGATCCTCTCTGGTTCTCTTACACACACTGGCAAGAGAAGGCTGAGGAGGCCCTGGAGTGTTTTCATTGGATTCTTGTGGGATATCAGTGACAGGCTCAACCTGTTGATCGTAACATGGTGAACAAAAGGCTGCAGAGCTTTGCTTCTCAGTGTCTTCAACTTCCAAATTGCTTGGGATGCTTTTTTGGGGACTGGGAATTTGATTCTGTTCTTGGTGGACAGCCTTATGAGTTTCCTCAGGCTGGCTGCGAGGGAAATGGAAAGAAACTCTCTTACTGGACCTCCTGTTGTCATCTCCAGAGCTCACTTTCTCGTCCTCTTCATTCTTGTTGTCTCTAGAACCTTCTTTTCCAAAGGCCCACTGCTGATTGATAGCCTCCAGCTTCAGCCTCTTACATTCTTGCATAGTCTGAGTCCATGTTTTAGGCCTTTGACCAACACGGGTTTGTTTGCAGGTTTGGCTGATCCTTTTTTTCTTTGCCGTTTTTTTTTTAAGTTATAAGGTCAGGTTTGAATAAATCAAATGAGAAACTAAAGAAAAAATTTAATTTGAGTTGTTTATTATTATTTAAAGAGTTAAGTATCAATCTTTAAATGTGTTTTGTTCCAATGATTCCCACATACAGTATATGGTTCAAATCAGTCTGTTGACATGTGTCATCCAGTTGTAAAAGACAGATGGTTCATTTGAATGGGTTGTTTCACCTCATATTATGTCTGTTGTGATGCATTCATAATAAATTCATGCTGCTGTTTATGCTTCATTTGTTGTTTGCTCATCTGGATTTAATTTCATATATGTACTCATGTGCGTTTAGTTTAATTGGGTTGGGGTGCCGTGGAAAAAAAAAAAAACACTACAAAGGGGTGCCATGCTTCCAAAAAGTTTGGGAACCACTGGTTTAGAGGACAGAATTGTAAAAATATACTTACTGTAATAAAATTAAACATCATAAAATATATTAGAAAAAAACAAACAATAAAATAAAATAAACTTAGAGTAGAAATTTTGACTCAAAACCTTATAGTTCTGAGATACAAGTTGTGACAACTTGTGCTCCGGTCATAATAGTAGTGCTTGTACTGAATTTATTTTATGCTGATTTATTTTATACCTTTCTTTGGAATTTTGTCACTTATAAAATACTGCACTGACAGTAAGTGTACAAGCTTATTCATGTGGCAAAAGATGCGAAATTTGCACTACTAGTGTTCATATTTCATTTTACCATTTCCGAGTGCAAAAAGCTACATTGATCTTACATTTCATCAGCTAAATAGAACACAAGACAGAGGATTTAAACAAATAAAAATATACAGGATAAAACATTTGAAAAATGATAAAGGTAAAATCTACAATAACCATTAGGACAGTTGCGTATTCGGTGAACATACAGTATTCTGTTAGGATAACATACATTACTGTACATACAAGGAAAAGCTTTCCAACCATTTTCAGCCCAGACAACCTCGAACAAAAGACAAGGCTGTTATGTGTACAAGATTCATGTTGGATTGTGTGTGAATTCTCTTCTCTCACCAGTGGTGTCCAGCCTGCATTGTCCTTCAGGTTGGGGTCGGCTCCCTGAGCAAGGAGCTTACGGACCTCCTCCACATCCCCCTGTACAGAAGACCAGGGTCAAAAGGTCTGTGGTAGCAGATATTGATCAATCAGACTCAAATACTGACCTAGCATCAATCATTAAGTGGTCAAAGTGACTCGCTGCTGGAATACTAACGAAGAACAGTCTCAGATACAAGCAAACCAGTACAGTAAAAAAAAAATTATTTAAACTGCTGGTAAATGACAATCAAATTGGTCACAAGGGCAGGAGGAACAAAATCATATAATGCAGCTATATAATGTGTATAGTTACAATAGCAATACAGAGGCTTATAGACTTTCCAGAATATTTCTCTTACACACACTGGCAAGAGAAGGCTGAGGAGGCCCTGGAGTGTTTTCATTGGATTCTTGTGGGATATCAGTGACAGGCTCAACCTGTTGATCGTAACATGGTGAACAAAAGGCTGCAGAGCTTTGCTTCTCAGTGTCTTCAACTTCCAAATTGCTTGGGATGCTTTTTTGGGGACTGGGAATTTGATTCTGTTCTTGGTGGACAGCCTTATGAGTTTCCTCAGGCTGGCTGCGAGGGAAATGGAAAGAAACTCTCTTACTGGACCTCCTGTTGTCATCTCCAGAGCTCACTTTCTCGTCCTCTTCATTCTTGTTGTCTCTAGAACCTTCTTTTCCAAAGGCCCACTGCTGATTGATAGCCTCCAGCTTCAGCCTCTTACATTCTTGCATAGTCTGAGTCCATGTTTTAGGCCTTTGACCAACACGGGTTTGTTTGCAGGTTTGGCTGATCCTTTTTTTCTTTATTTTCTTATTTGCCTTCCCACGTGGAGGGGAGGATGACCCAGACTCCTGGGAGGAAGAGGTGAAGTTGAAGACGGACAGGTCCTTGGAAGAAGGTGACATATCAGCTTTCTTTCCCTGGACTTCATTTGATTTGTTTGAGTCAGCAGGTTTCTCAATGCAACAGCGTACTTTACGACTCTTTGGGCTAAACCATATTTTGATGTTCTTCTTATTCTTAGGGATAAAGCTCTCATCCGACTTTATGGTATCGGTGACCATGCCTAAACAAAGAGAATCACATTTGACCATCAAATAAAAAGAAGTCATCTCAGAAAGCGAAACATAAAAAAAAGACATAAAAGGACATAATAACTTAAAAACATCTCTTCAAAAAAAACTAAAGAAAATATATATTTTAAAAAATTAACTGAATTTTAAGTCAAACTTTTAGGCGGTGTTACAGTGCTCAATAAATAAATAATAATATGACTTTCCAGAATATAAGTCACTTTTTTTTTTTTTTGGACTTGTTTTACCTTTTGGGTTTCAGTTTTTATATCTCCACCCATTCAACTTTTGTGCAGTTTGTGCTTGTTAAGCATGCCAAGTTTATTCATTTAGCGCATTTCCCACACTCCGGTAATTCAGTTTTGCTTTAAAAGTTGTTTATAATGAATGCCACTAGAATTTAGGTTTATTTTATACTTATATTTTTTATTCTTGTTTTGTATAACATTAAATTTGAAGGATTTTTGTGAAGCAAGGGGAACTAAAATACATGCATTTAGTGTTGAAATTAAACTTTTTTTCCAGAAAATATGGTAAAAAGAAATAGGGATCCACGAATATTTAAATTCTGGTTAATACCTATGAGACAATCATTATTTTCAAGTCATGGCCAAAAAGTGATAAATAGCAGATATTAAAAATTATCATATTTATACTATTTAGTTAAAAAAATAAAACTACAGTTAAACATTTTAAATGCTACAAGTTAATTTAGGCATCACAACATTACAATTTGCAGTATGGAAAATGTATATTTACTTTGAAATTTGCTAGTTTATATATAACAGCTTTATTAAATTGTTTTTAAATTTTAATTTTAAGTGAGCATTAAGTGATAACAAGGTAAAGACTGTCTTGAAACTATATTTTAGCACAAATTGATGTAATTTTGCCAACATGCGGATATAAGTGAACACAAACCTTTATGGCAGCTAAGTGCAGTGGCGTCTCTCCGTTGTGGTTCCTCTTCATGTACGAGGGATTTGCCTGTTTGTTTCTCACACTTGAAGACTTCTTCCCAAGGTCAGGGGTAGCTGGTGTGATTGGGTTCACATTCTGCTTCTCACTGGACTGTCTGGATGTTCTCAGACTCAGAGAGTGGTCTTCAGTTGAAGCAGTTTCTTCTCTAGATGATCTCTTCTTCCATCCTGAAGTTGTTCTGGGTTGTTTTGGCATTCTCTGTGGATCATCACTGTCCCGATCCTCTCTGGTTCTCTTACACACACTGGCAAGAGAAGGCTGAGGAGGCCCTGGAGTGTTTTCATTGGATTCTTGTGGGATATCAGTGACAGGCTCAACCTGTTGATCGTAACATGGTGAACAAAAGGCTGCAGAGCTTTGCTTCTCAGTGTCTTCAACTTCCAAATTGCTTGGGATGCTTTTTTGGGGACTGGGAATTTGATTCTGTTCTTGGTGGACAGCCTTATGAGTTTCCTCAGGCTGGCTGCGAGGGAAATGGAAAGAAACTCTCTTACTGGACCTCCTGTTGTCATCTCCAGAGCTCACTTTCTCGTCCTCTTCATTCTTGTTGTCTCTAGAACCTTCTTTTCCAAAGGCCCACTGCTGATTGATAGCCTCCAGCTTCAGCCTCTTACATTCTTGCATAGTCTGAGTCCATGTTTTAGGCCTTTGACCAACACGGGTTTGTTTGCAGGTTTGGCTGATCCTTTTTTTCTTTATTTTCTTATTTGCCTTCCCCCGTGGAGGGGAGGATGACCCAGACTCCTGGGAGGAAGAGGTGAAGTTGAAGACGGACAGGTCCTTGGAAGAAGGTGACATATCAGCTTTCTTTCCCTGGACTTCATTTGATTTGTTTGAGTCAGCAGGTTTCTCAATGCAACAGCGTACTTTACGACTCTTTGGGCTAAACCATATTTTGATGTTCTTCTTATTCTTAGGGATAAAGCTCTCATCCGACTTTATGGTATCGGTGACCATGCCTAAACAAAGAGAATCACATTTGACCATCAAATAAAAAGAAGTCATCTCAGAAAGCGAAACATAAAAAAAAGACATAAAAGGACATAATAACTTAAAAACATCTCTTCAAAAAAAACTAAAGAAAATATATATTTTAAAAAATTAACTGAATTTTAAGTCAAACTTTTAGGCGGTGTTACAGTGCTCAATAAATAAATAATAATATAATAAATAATAAATATTTAAACAATTAATTTAAGTAGAATATATATATATAAAATTATTATTATTTTTTTTTAAGATTTCTCCCTTGCATCATCTCAGACATACTTATTTGTCATTGCTTTAAAAAAAAAATCAGACCTTTAAAAGAACAGTGAAATTTGACATCATTTTAAGCAGTGGCTAAATGTCCCCTGCTGACATTAACCTTGTAATGATGACAGAGCTAAAGCAGAGTCTGGTGTGCAAAGGTGTAATGAGCACGTTTATTCGGTGGTTTTATCCGCTTCTCCTGCCTAGCTGTTGTCTTTGATGCTACAGCAGCACCAGCATGAGTGAACCAGCATGACCTCTCCACCAACTCAATCTCCTGTGCAGCGTTAAACGCCCTGACCCCTGGGGCACAGACCTGTCTGTCAGACAGCACATCTCTCTGCCATTGGCAACAGCACCCCGAGCTCGGAGAAAACTGCTAAAGCTACAATGGAAAATTATATTGCATAATTATAGTCATTATCAGTCTCAAAGTTCAGTTGAGGATTTGTGTTGAAAAAAAAGAGAACATCAATTGAAGTCCATAGCGTTCAGTACATTACATTAAGGGACATAATAATATACATGTATTAAAGTTATAATCAGGGTCGGTGCCAAAGTGGGCATTCATGGGCCATGCCCCCCCAAATGAGTTACTGTGCCTTCTCCACGCCCCTGAACATGAGCGAAATTCAAAAGTGAAAACCAAGCGCCATCGAAAGCAATTGCACACGCTTTCAGCATGATTTCGGCAGCTGCAGGCCTGCCCTAGAAAAATAAACGTGCCAAATTTATGTGCTGTGGCGCAATCTCTGGTTATAATTGGTACTTGATGCCATGATGCAAAAGACTTGGTTTACTTGAGGACTCTGAGGGGTTCAGGAGGGACTCCAGTTTGCACCAGCATGGGGTCCTGAACAAGATCTACAGGACAGACCACATACATACTTGATTATACACATTTTAGGGCTAGGTGATATAGTAAGGGAGAAAAAAATAATGACAAAAATTCATATTTATAGAAATGTATACATAAAATACACAAGAATATTTATTTGTTTGCTTGGGGGTCTGAATACTTTCCGTACCCACTGTATATATATATATATATATATATATACACACACACAATTTTTTTTTTAATAAATTATATTTTTAATATAAATGTTTATTCTCATTTAAATATATAGATGCATTAAAAATAATTAATAATAAATAAATAATAATATATGATGTAATTAAGAAACTATATGGCTTTTGAAAGTGAAAGATTATATATTAAATATAGATTATTTTTAATACATACAAAATATATAATATATAATATAAATGAAACAT
>NW_015549703.1:926636-926930 GCF_001515605.1 Sinocyclocheilus anshuiensis | reverse complement strand
TTTACAGAATATGTGTGTACTGTATATATATATATATATATATATACATATATAAATAAATACACACATGCATGTATATATTTAAGAAAAATATGTTATCTTTATATATTGAATATATTTAAATATTATATAAATTATATGAATATAAATATATACATGTAAATATTTTCAAAATATATGCTGTATGTGTGTATTTATATATACATAATAAATACGCAATAAACACACATATTATGTAAACAAAAACTTTTATTTTGGATGCAATTAATTGTTTGACAGAACTAATATACATAT
>NW_015549703.1:925298-925697 GCF_001515605.1 Sinocyclocheilus anshuiensis | reverse complement strand
CTTTAAAATATAATTTATTTCTGTGATGCAAAGCTGAATTTCCATCAGCCATTACTCCAGTCTAAAGTGTCACATAATCCTTCAGAAATCATTCTAATATAAGAAAGCATATAGCTTTCTTGTGTTAGGTTATCACAAATATTTTAAATTATGTTGGCTATCACAAATATTTTAAATTCAAACTTACCACTGACAGAAACAGTCGGCTCTCGTGCCTTTTACATTTAAATCTTTATTACAAACAGTCCCACGGGTCTTAAAGAACTTTGTTTTTCTACCCCCACAAGACACAAGTGCATATGTTGCCTTGTTTATCTAAGGGTGCGTTCACACTTGTCATGTTTGGTTCGATTAAAACGAACCCTGGTGCGATTGCTCTGTTAGTGCGGTTCATTTGAG
>NW_015549703.1:916218-925216 GCF_001515605.1 Sinocyclocheilus anshuiensis | reverse complement strand
AATAAGTACTAAGGGTGTGTTCACACTTGTCATGTTTGGTTTGATTAAAACGAACTCGGTGCGATTGCTCTGTTAGTGCGGTTCGTTTGAGTAAGTGTGAACGCTGCCATCCGAACTCTGGTGCGCACCAAACAAGTGGACCGAGACCGCTAAGAGTGTGTTCACACTTGTAGTTCGGTTCGTTTGGTTCATTTGGTCCGGCCCAAAAAGGAAAATTATACATTTGGTCTTGGTCCGCTTAGCGTTCACATTGGCATTTTTGACAGCGAACCTAAAGACACCAAACCTAAAAGCATAGTGATACGTTCACAACCTGATTTGTCGGCTTGAATGATGTGTATATCGTGACGGAACTCACCGAAAACCCCAAACAAAAGATGCGTTAAACTTAAACACACCTAATGCCGTCTGCTGGACTAAGCACGCTCATTCTTGCGTGTACAAATAATTTTATCTTCACCACCTGCAAAGTCACAAGGAGCTCATAAAAGGCACTTTACCTCATCGTTGTTCCATGGTTGCCCTCTGCTCATTTTGTTTTGGTTACACCGTGTCGTCTATGATGTAATTAAGAAACTATATGGCTTTTGAAAGTGAAAGATTATATATTAAATATAGATTATTTTTAATACATACAAAATATATAATATATAATATAAATGAAACATAAATAAATAATAATATATAAATAATAATAATAACAATTACAGTTGTGGCCAAAATTGTTAGAACAGTTGACAGATCTGAAAATATTGACCTTTTTTTTTTAATCCAAAACATGGTCTTTTCTGCTAGAGCTGCTGGATAAGGGACGCTCCCCATCCATGCTCAAGGTCTATGTAGCAGCTATAGCGGCTTCCCATGCTCCTATAGCTAGCCAATCAGTGGGCGAGAACAACTTAGTTGGTTCGTTTGGTTCATTTGGTCTGGACCAAAAAGGAAAATTATACATTTGGTCCTGGTCCACTTAGCGTTCATATTGGCATTTTTGACAGCGAACCTAAAGACACCAAACCTAAAAGCATAGTGATACGTTCACAACCTGATTTGTCGGCTTGAATGATGTGTATATCGTGACGGAACTCACCGAAAACCCCAAACAAAAGATGCGTTAAACTTAAACACACCTAATGCCGTCTGCTGGACTAAGCACGCTCATTCTTGCGTGTACAAATAATTTTATCTTCACCACCTGCAAAGTCACAAGGAGCTCATAAAAGGCACTTTACCTCATCGTTGTTCCATGGTTGCCCTCTGCTCATTTTGTTTTGGTTACACCGTGTCGTCAAATCACGTCGCATAGCGTCGCATCTTGTCATTACTTCCCGTTTTTAGTTCGTTTAGAAGTATTTGGTCCGTTTTGCGTTCATATATCATTCGAACCGCACCAGAGTTTGTTTGGAAATTTGTTTGGTGCGTACCAGAGTTCGGATGGCAGCGTTCACACATGCTCAAATGAACCGCACTAACAGAGCAATCGAACCAAACATGACAAGTGTGAACGCACCCTAAAAAGATGGGTCTCGGTCCGCTTCCAAACGAACTCTGGTGCGGTTTGAATGATATATGAACGCAACACGGACCAAATACTTCTAGACGAACCAAAAACAGGAAGTAATGACAAGGTGCAACGCTATGCGACATGATTTGACGACACGGTGTAACCAAATCAAAATGAGCAGAGGGCAAACGTGAAGCAACGATGAGGTAAAGTGCCTTTTATGAGCTCCTTGTGAGTTTGCAGGTGGTGAAAATTAAACTACATATACACACAAATGTCAACGATTCTGTGTTTTTCTGTCAGTATGGGGTGCTGTGTGTACATTAATGAGGAAAAAAAATTAACTTAAATGATTTTAGCAAATGGCTGCAATATAACAGTGTGAAAAATTTAAGGGGGTCTGAATACTTTCCGTACCCACTGTATGTATGTGTGTGTGTATATATACATATATATACAAACACATTATATATATAGACACTATATGGTTTTTGAAAGTGATACTTCTGTTAACCAAGGTACCTTTTAAATGATCAAAATTAAAGTGAAACCATAATAAATGAGCAAAATACAACCGTTTGAAATAATGGCTTTGTAACTCAAAGGCAATGTAACTTTGTAACTGTATTTGTAAAGAAAAGCCCCATTTTGAGCAGCCAATAGTGCAACCCTGCAAGATCATTCTTTAAAAAAGTACTGTAATGTATTAATTTATTACTAAAGTATCCTTTTTTATTATCTCAGTGCAGTTAAAAAGGTTGTGCTACTTATTGAAGTGTAGAAACTGCAACAAAATTTTTGTTTTTTGAGTATTGAGCACACTCGCATTTGTGAAGTCGAATTTTGGCTTCAAAAGGGCTGTAAAGAAACAGCTTTCCCTATATGCTCATCAGTCTATTGTACATTTGAGAGATAAAGGCCATCGCATGTACCACCTCCTTGAAAGAAGAAAGCAAACTGTATTTAACCAGGACAGAGAGTGAAGTGGACAGCCCAGATGCACAACACTGCAGAAGGCAAGAACTTCAGAGTCTCTAGCTTGAAAAACAGACTCCTCACTGATGCTCAGCTGGCAGCTTCAATGAACAGCACACACCAAACACCAAGTTTCATCTGCAACACTGAAGAGAAGACTCTGAGGCGCTGGCCTTTTAAGAAGAGTTTCAAAGATAAAACCACATCTGAAGCTGGCAAATCTGAAGAAAAGGGTAGAATTGGGAAAATAACTTAAAAACTGGATGGTAAATGATTAGAAAAGAGTATTATGGGAAGGTGAATGCAAGTTTGAGATGCTGAAAGTTAATGAAAAGGGCCCTAACAAGCCAAAAACACCTGTATAGGAAGTGCTGCAGAAAGCGTGAGATGAATCATTATATGAATATCTAGTAAACTTTTAGTATTCTTCTAAACTGACTGCTGAAATGCGCCTGCTTACAGGGTTGCCAAGTTTCCAAAACAAATCCCGCCCAATTGCTACTCAAAACTAGCTTTAAAAATCGCGTTCCGGGGGGTAAAATACACGTTTTTTGGCGGGGCTCCCCTTGTAAAATATCGCATAAATATTCGGCAAATTTCACGTTATTGGGGTCGCTTCAACCCGTGGACATGAAAGCAACTGGGGCAAGTTAACGGTGTTAAAGTAGCCAAATTCCGAGGGAAAACTGCGAACTTGGCAACACTGCCTGATTTGCTGTCACTGTTGCACATAGAGGATACTTTGATGAAAAGTAACTAAAATAAAGCTTGCATTAATTTCATTGCGATTGCATTGTTTATTAAATACAGTTCATTTGACATATTCATGTCATAGACCAGAAAACGCTGCAATTTATAAATAAACTACGGATTCAGATAAGCATTATGCGAATCAATAAAATCAATGGCAGCGACAAACATGTCTAATTTACTTTACCTGCAAAGTATATGTTCAAGGCACACCGGCTCTCTCATAAGGGATGAGCTGCAAAAATAAACCAAAATGACTTGGACTGGGCAGTTTTTGGCGTGTTCAGACGTCAGAACCAGGATGTCTGAACTGCTTTCATTATGAAACTAAGCATAGCTGCCATTAAACACAGCAAAAAAGCGCCTCTCTAGTCCTGGTTCATGTCACAGGGTTTGACCGTATGACAGAATTATCTTTCTTGATCCATAATAACAAAGCAAGAGAGCGATTACAGTATTTCTTACAGACTTGTTTTTAACTTACAGACCTGTTTTGAAGTTCACGGCACGCGGAAGCGAAGGGGAGGAGCTTAGCGAACTTTCACTCTGATTGGTCAACTGGGGTTTTGAAGTGCTGCGCTTTACTTATATTTACACAAATATAGAAGTTCAATATAAAGCATCCGAAATGTTTTAGAATAAAAACTTCTATGCATGATATATTTTATCCTATATGTACTGTAAGTCATACATGGATAAAGATAAAATATTATTTTATCCAATAGCTTTTAGATGGAAATCTTATTAGCTTGTTTTTCTTTTATCACAATATTGCAATTAAGTGAATATATGGGTTAATACATAACTGCATAATTTCTATTACTACTATTTAAAAAAAAGGGGAATTTTGTTAACAAATAAAATCAAAATATTTTATAAAAGCATGATGTCTCGATAATTTTCAGTTATTAGAGTTAACTTCCATGGGTAGTGTGTAATTGATTTATTTTACAATAGTACAAGTGATTTTAATCATTTCCATTTTAATTTACTTCTTGTATAATTCAAGTACAGTTTCTAACCCTATACCTATTTCAGTCCAGAAATTTGTCAAATTTGCTTTGAAAATACATCTGTAAAATGTAGTGGAGATATTTAGCTTTAAAATGCTACTGTGTGAGGGGTTAAAAATTTGGATGGATGGATGGATGGAAAAGACAGAACAAGCCTGAAATGCAGTCTGAACATTGGATAGTTCATAATTTCCACAGCGCTCAATTTTCTATGCAAAGAAATTGCATATCTCAACTCATGACATAAAGAACCAATTGCACTACATTCAATAAGACAAACGCTCAACAACTGCATTTGAAAAATAGCTTTAATGTAAAAATAAGCTTGGTACATTTTTAAAAGAGGAACTGTGCCTTGAAGCAGACAGAGGAAAGGGCCGATGAAATATTTAGTACATTCTTGCACAAGAGATGTGCCTTCAGAGAAAATATTAATGAGAGTGAAGATGTGCAGACATTGAAGAATCATTTATATCTTGGAGCCAAAAAGGTCTTTGTGATTTATATCAACCCCAGACAAGAGCTGCATCGATGCAGCCAGCAGTTTAAGAGGATGGACTCTTCACTCTGCATACATATTTAATTATGTATTGAGTAAATTATTTATGTTTTGATTAATATATAATATATATATATATATATATATATATATATGGTAGATTTTCTATAAATATATAAAACATTTTTTTACAAGACAAAAAATGCAAATTCACTTTTTTCACTCGCTAAATTAATCTACTACTACTGTGAAGTGTTTTCATTTCAATAAAATATTGCAAAACACAAGGCTGTATAGAAATTTTTTATTTAGCTGATTATTTATTTATAAAACCATTATTAATCATTTTTACCATGGTAACACCTGATGTACGCGTGCACAGATGGCAGTTGTGTGATTCAGTCAGATGGTGAATTATTAATCCAGTGTGTCTTAAAAGAATTTGTTTTCCTGTCTCTAGGAGGAAGTGAAATGTCACGGTTCCATATTTAGACGCAGCTAGATATTTTGTTTTGAAAATGGAACAAATATCAGAGTGGAGAGGTCAGACGGGTGAAGAGGTGGAAAGCGGGTCGATGACGCCAGATCCCCGCTGTACATCCTTCCCAACATGGGGTTGACAGTTTGCATTCGCCAAGAACAACATGCAAATGGACAAATGCATTTCTGTCTTCACTCATGTTCTTCAGAAAATCAAAATAATATGTTAATAAATTGTATAAATATTCATATAATTTATTAATATAGATTGTTGTACTTTTATTTATGTTTTGATTAATATATAATATATATATATATATATATATATATATATGGTAGAGCTAATCAAATTTCAAACAATTTAGTAAATAAATGACTTAATTTTCTTTGATAAGCAGCAGAGTTGTTTGATGACAAATGAAAGACTAATGGATTGCATCAAACTATGTAAACTAATGTAAACTCTGCATATGAACCCTTTTAAGGTGATACAAATAGCAACAAACTTCCATAAGAAGTTCCTTTAATGTTGAGCAATATTTGAGCCCAAGTTTGGAAGAGCAGAAAGAGTTAATTAACACCTAATTATTCATATAAATCCTTCATAATTATCCATAAGGTATTTGGTGACTTCATTATTTAATACAAAATAGATTTTTTTTGTCTTTCATAAAAATCACAACACCAAAATATGATATAGCCTATAAAAGATTTCCTATGTATTAAATTAATATCTTTTTGAGGTTAATTAAATCCCATAATGTGCAAGTATTTCATCAGTCCAACGCATTGTACGAGTCTAGACTGTCAATGTCCGTTCCTTCAGTGACTTCCTGTTCGTCTGTGTTCGTCTTCCCCATGGCAAAGTTAATGAAAACCTAAAGAGACAAGTCAAGACAATCATTTAGTCACCACATCACTTTGTCTCTTTTCATTTCTTTCCTTCCTGGCCACTAAACATTCAAGAACTACTCACTTGTTTACTCTTTAATTTGTATTTTGGTCTGTTCCTCACACATCGACTTCAAAAGGTATACAATATTGTGTAAGGACTACTTTTATGTGTCTGTTAAATCTTGACAAATCACTATGAACTGTAGTTGTATGGAAAAGAGCTGTGTGAAAATTCTTCAAACAAATAGATCTCCCTTTGTGTTCCACAGAACAACAGCATGAGGGTAAATAAATAATGCCCAAAAACATCTTATGCATCTTACCTCATCCAGAGTGGTCTGGCTGACTGAGAAGTGTTTGATTTGCAGTACAGCCTTGTTGGACTCTAACAGACCAAAGATTGAAGCCACACCACCGGGAGCAACAGGCACGTGGTACTCCACCATATTTGAGTGATGATCCTTTATGAACAGAACATGGACAATGTTAACTTTTAAAATCCACTTTAAGTGCTCACTGCTCACATCATAAATTTGTAAGATTTTCTTCCCCTTTAGGGCTACTAATAATGTAAGTACGTTGTTTTTTTTTGTCCCAAAAACAGGCATAATTACATTTTTATGACCATTTCCACACTCTGACCCATGAACCTGCTGTTTTAAGTTTGCTGCTGTGCCTTCAAGGCTTTTCAGTAAACATCCTATTTCTATTTGAAATGAGATATGGCATATTGCCGTCAAGTCAATACACCGTACTTTTCAATAACTTGAACTTTTCAATAACTTTAACTTCATTATGATGTGCTCTGTTTCTCACCTTCAGGCACGTGCTGGGGAAATTCTGCTGCATGAAGTTACTGATCATATCTACATCGCAGGAGGCTTCAGCTAAGTACATCTTCACCGTGAATCCTTTACCAAACCTGTCAGAAGTACAGAGATTATTTTATCACCAGGGACAAAATTATGAAGTGTCTGCAGGAGATATCAGGCTCTAGAGCAACAATACGTGTGTGGAAAACAAAAGGAGACGTGAGAACCATGAAAAATAATTGGTAGGAGGAAACACAGGATACAGAAAGATAAACCACTGACCTGTTTTTGATGTGCTGTAGGGAGCCGAGACATCTGAACTGTCCTTTTACCATTATAGCCAGACGGGTGCAAAGGGCCTCACACTCCTCCATGCTGTAGGACACAAATACATACTGCTGAAACTCTCCGTTCAACTTTCTCAAACCCATCAAAACTGACAAAAACTTTCTGTAGAAAAGCACCATACTTATTACAAACAGCATAAGATATACATAGCATCTTAGTATATAATATATCACTGTCTTTAAACTTCAGATCTTTTTAAAATCTATTTGCAGTTTCAGGCAATTCTTCATAAAGCCAGTAGTTAAAAGTTTGTCTTAAACTTTCATTGTATCTAGTTTCCACAGATAACTGAATACAGAAGCCCACTATAAAGGAAAAATAAAACAAAAAAAGTAATACAAATTCTAGGACTGTCAAATACATAAAAAAAGAAGAAGAAGAAGAAGAAAAAAAACAATATATATATATAAACATTTACATTTACTACATTTTTGTAATGTCAAAACAATGGTTAAAGGTAATATGTTTATATATACTACTATTTACTACTATATACATACATACATATACTGTATATACTTAAAGTGTAAAATGTTTATTTCCAAAAAAAAAATTTAAATTCTGCATTTGTTATAATATGTAATGTTTAATCTTCATACAGTTTTGTGAAATACAAATGCATTTGAATAGAAATTCAAAGATATTTCTTCAATACATATATCTAACATCTAAAAGAGGGTTCCTTAGAACAATGACAATATAAAGGCCAGTTACTGTCTTAATAAAATTATGCTTAATATTTGTCTCAGTGCAAATAGGTCTGTATACAGTACATGAAAATATTTAGCTGCCTTTATAATTTACAAAAGATGTCCTTCATATTTGTATGTTCTTAGTATCAAAAAGCTTGAAAACCCCTGGTCTACGAGACTCAGTTTTGCCTTAATGCGTCATTACTACCACCTATTTGTTTGGAGGAGCCGATGCAGCGTGAGTCAGGAGCGATCATTACCTGTGTGATGTCAGGACCACAGCACATTTGCCCATCACTTGCTCAGAGATGATCTTCCAAAGGTGACGTTTGGAACGCGGGTCCATTCCAGAGCTGGGTTCATCCTGAGAGGTTCGAGGAGACATGTACAGTAAGAAACACGTGGGATGTTTCTCTGCGCTTATAGAACAAAAACCTAATGCAAAACCCACACACTCTCCAGGTAAATGCAATCGTGCAATGCACCGAGCCAAAATTTTAAGTCAGAATAACTGATATGCTATGAGACTTTGGCCAAACAGCACACCAACGCATTTCAGAAGTGTTTGTAACAAGTGTGCAACATTTTACCCATTCAAACCCCTCTGAGCAAACACTCAAGACAACATGCAATACAGTGATTTATAGTGTAGCTGTATGACTTACTAAACAGTAACTAGTCTCAGCTTGGTAGGATAATGTGCATTTTTTGCTCACCAGGAGAAGGATCTGAGGGTTTCCGATCAGGGCCAAGGCTGTCGACAGCTTCCGGCGTGTTCCGCAGCTGTAGCTCTCACTTGTGTTGTGTCTGTGGTAATTCAGCTCCAACTTTTTCAACAGATAGTTCACAACCTGGAGAGAAAAGACAGCATGGTAATGAGAAAGCAGATCATTTGATCTTTACATTTTCTAATTATTATTATTATTATTATAAACAAGCACAGCAAGCCAAGCCATTGTAAATTGCGATTTTTATTCAGAAAAATCCCAATTGTATTCAACCCCCCCCCCCCCTTATAGTTTACTGAGAACTTA
>NW_015549703.1:890511-916170 GCF_001515605.1 Sinocyclocheilus anshuiensis | reverse complement strand
CCCCCCCCCCCCCCCCCCTTATAGTTCAGTCAGAATTTCCCTGCAATTTATTTTTGATTAACAAAGCAATAATTGTCCCCAAAAAGGCTTAACAAGTTGTTCTAACACATTAACTGTGTGGTCTTGACATCATAATGAGTCACTTTGAATAATGTTTTGATTAAATGTCTGTTGACATTTGACCCCACACAGAGCACGTCATGGTTTCTGCATTCATTTAACTAATTGGATTCATACATCAAAGGATCCAAGTAGACATTCTATGAATTTAAATAGCTTCTCATAAACCTGCAAGAAACCATAAAGAACTCTCTGTGTAATGGATTATATGCACCTACAGATCATCCTTTTGGGTCGGCATTGTACTGCACGCTTCCCTCAGGACATCAAAATTTACCAGCCGTTTCCTCTAAATCCTCTAATCCAAGTTAATGGGCCAAACCGCAAAAGCCATTTCAAAGTTTCAGCAGCTTTTACACAAAGCCTTGGTAGCCAAAAGATGACTGATGGTATTCATAGATTGTTAAGTCAATTCCTTCCCTGCCCTTTTTATACAAGGGTAACATCATCATTACAGGGTGCCGGTTTTACTTCATTTTCGACAAAGCTGCACTTTATATTAACTTTACATAAAGATTTAATGTGTTAGTTCAGCCAAACATGGATATTCTGCTATAATTTACTCATCTTTATGTCATTTCAAACCTGTATGGCTTTCTTTCTATTAACATAAAGCAAAAGAACAACTTTTGTAGTATGTTCAAGCAGCTCTCTTACAATGAAAGTGGATGGTGACCAGAGACTGTCAAGCTCCAGAAGAGGAAAAAAGCAGCACAAAAGTAGTCAAATATAACTTATATACTACTATTAATATTCTTAAAGTCTTCTGAAGCCAGTCGATAGCTTAATGTGAGAAACAGAACAAATTATTCTCTAAAAAATCTTTCCCTTGGTCACCATCCACTTTCACTGTATAAACAAAAGCAGTGTGAACATTCTTCAAAGCATTTCCTTGACAGAATGAAAGTCATATGCTGTAGGTTTAAAACAACATGAGGTTGAGTAAAGAATGAATTTATAAAAATGTAACTAATGTAATCAAATACTGTAGGTGGCAAGCTTCATAGAAAGAATCTTAATTTTGACTTTTATCCACAAAGGGACAGCCTTTTCACAATTTCTGTGGATGACTCACCTTTGAGAAGGTTCTAAGACTGTAAAAGATTATATGCATTATTTGAGATTCTTTTTCTGCAGGCTAACCAAGTACCACCAGAGACAACCCTGAATTAAGTTAGAGCTTGACAGAGAGGTATGTGCGTGTTTGAGCCATGTGCTCATAACATCATAAATGTGTGTCACAGTCTCTGTTCATAATGGAGCTTCTTGATCGAAATATTGTGCGGATGCAATACAGAGAAAATAGACATAAACCAATGTGATTTATCTTCTAAACAGTTCCCCTATGTATCTTCAGTGATTTAGCTGTTGAGAACAGCACAGCCAGTTCTGCATTACAAAAATGGATGTCTTTGACTCTAAAATTTGATTTAGAAGCTCATTTATTCCACACATTTACCTATTTATTGAACCTTGGTGTCTTTTCTCATATTGACATTGCTGCTGCTTTATAAAAGCAATCAAGCTATGATTCACTGTTACACATAGCCAAAATTGAACACATTCAAAAAAAAATGTTGTTTAATAAGAAACGCTATTCCAACTTGAAATTAATATTCATAATATGTTGCAAATATGACATTGCAACTCTTTATGCAAGCAATATTCCCTCAGACCAGTGTTTCAATCTTTAGGAAAACTGATAAAGAGTTCACATCTGCAGCCAAAGGCAAGTTTTACAGAAGTGCCTTTTACCAATAATCCTGAGAGAATGCAAGATTAATTAGCTTCCTCATTAATCAGTGTGGAGGAGAGCCAACCATTTCCTTTCAAATGCAATATTCGGACTATAGTAAACGAAGATCTATTCGTATCTTACTGAGAAGTCCAGCAGGTATTTCCGGGCTGGTCGATGAAAAACCGGTGAAGTTAGTTAAGAGTTAAAAAGCCTGGTGGCAACAGCAGCATCTCAAACTAAATATATGCTGGTCCTTTCAAAATGACTGTTAAACCTCCATATCCTGACATTTTTACGTGTGTGGAAACACATTATCAGGCTAGAGTACCACTTGACGAAAAACAGATGCAAAATCTCTCTTAGAGTGTTAAAGGATGTCAGTGGGTTGTGACATGATTTAACAGATAGCTGTCTGTTTCACCTCATCTCTTGCCTCTCATTTCAAATCATCAAACTCTAATAGCAGCATACATTTAATGTAGTTGCACATAATAAGGGATGTCAAAAGTACCAGAATTTCCGAATCAAGTTGATGCCAAAATGTAATGATGTCCGTCTCTCTGTATTATCGGCAAAGTACTGACTCAGTAAGTTCTTTGCAAGTGCTTACTAACTGACAGTTGACTGCCTTTAAACTTGTGCATATATGACTTTTACTTTAAATTTAATTTGCTTATATATACACAGCATACTAATGTTCAAGTTTGGAGTCGGTAAGAAATTTTTGAACAAAGTGTCTTATGCTCACCATGGCTGCATTTATTTGATCAAAAATATTGTAAATACAGTGATGCTTTTAAATATTATTGCAATTTAAAATATCTGTTTTCTATTTTAATATATTTTAAAATGTAATTTATTGATCGCAAATGTGAATTTTAGCAGCCAGTTAGTTCAGTCTTTAGTGTCACATGATCCTTCAGAAGTCATTCTAACATGCTGATTTAGTGCTGAGGAAACATTTATTATTATTATTATCAATGTTGAAAACAGATGTCCCGATTAATATTTTTGTGGAAATCATGATACATTTTTCAGGATTTGTTGATAAATAGAAAGTTCAAAAGAAAAGCATTTATTTGCTATAGAAATCTTTTGTAACACCATAAATGCACTGATCACGTTTGATCAATTTAACTGTATCCTTGCTGAATAAAAGTATTAATTTCTTTCAAAAAAAGATCTTACTGACCCCAAACTTCTGAGTTCTTGAAACAGGCACTTTGACTAGTATCAAATACTGAAATTTAAGTAAATTTTTGACAACCATACACAGCGGTATCATCACAACAGAAAACATGCACTTTTCTAGGTCACTTTGATAAGTAACTGGCCTTGGCCAGAACGAAACAGACATTGATATAGCTGTGACCTTACCCGGTCAATCTCCCTCTTGGAGATGCCCCTGATGCGGGCGTAAAAATAGAGATGTTCTTCTCCAGTCAGGAGGTCATCCAGTGCGTCCACCTGGGGGCAGTAACCAATGTTTATGCCCTCTCTCCTGCAGTCTATGATGTCAACCATTCTCCTGAGGACACAGGCCAGGGAGATTTATGAACATGCAATAAAACCAAACACAAATGTCCAGTAAAAGAGTCTGAGTGCATTAGAAAAAGATGGTGAGCAACAGTAAAAGTAACGATCAAGTTTTTAAAGGTACCCGTCAATGTCACGGATCTTGGCCGAGCCATCAGTAGGGCTAATGTCTCCTGTCAGCATCTTGAAGGTAGTGGTCTTTCCTGCACCATTGACTCCCAGCAATCCAAAGCACTAAGGAAGATATTGACCTTCCATTCATTTACATTGAATGTTTTGCTGTCATCGATTATTCTTAAGAGCTCAATAAATCTTCTATGAAAAACCATTCAGAACGGAAATATAACGAAGCACAGCATACGCCAAGTGCCTTGAACAAGACTTTCTGGGAATATAGCTGCATTTCCCCTCTGTGACCACATCTACATGCACAATTTCAGATAAATAACACATTGTGGTTAAATTATTATTGATTTGGTCATTTCGTTTCATGTTTGAATTTACCGAAAGTACTTTCTTAGTACACATTTTTTGAGTATTATAAATCCTAATATTAATATGGAACACCAACTTTTCACAATCCAGTCAATTCTCATTGCACAAAATCATTATTATTATGTTGACAATTGGAAACACTACCGAGAAAAAGTTTTTTTTTTTTTAAAGAAGTCTCTTATGCTCACCAAGGTTGTATTTATTTGATCAAAAATACAGTAAAAATACTATTACAACATTAAAGTCTAAATGTTTAATATTTTGATATATTTTAAAATGTCATTTATTCCTGTGATGGCAATGCAGTTTTCAATAGCCATAACTCCAGTCTTCAGTGTCACATGATCAATTGGTGCCCAGTTATTATCCATTATACTTAGTGCTCAGCTATTAATAATGGTACTTATAAAAAAAGTTTTTGCTGCTTAATATTTTTGTGGAAACCATGATACATTTTTTTCAGGATTTGTTGATGAATAAAAAGTTCAAAAGAACAGCATTTATTTTAAATCAAAATCTTTTATAACATTATAAATGTCCTTACAGTCACTTTTAAACAATTTAATGCATCCCTGCTGAATAAAAGTATAAAATTATTTTCTTGCTTATCCCAAACTTTTGAAAAGGTAATATATATTATAAACCAATTTATGTTTATTTTAATACTGGAATTTTCTTGTGCATGTAAATGCTCTCATAATAAATATTAATATGAAAATAGCACAGACCTCGCCAGCTGGGATGCCCACAGACAGCCTCTTCACCGCCTGTACCCTCTTGTTCAGGTTTTGATACACCTTAGTCAGATGGTTAACCTGCAGAATATCGGCATTCGCATCGCCACAGTCCACACGCAGGCGTTCAGCCACCACATCTTCATCTTCATTGGGGCTATAGCTCTGAACAACGTTCTTCTTCCAGCAGACTAACCATCTACGAAGAAATACACAAATGCATAACAAATGTAAAAATTGTATACTGCACTACAAAGTAACATTTCAAAAAGTAGTTCTGTGCCAGCCAGTTTGAATCCATATTGCCAGAGCCTCAGGTATACCTGACTTTGCGAAGGAGCGTCTTGTTAAGTAGCAGGCGAAGCGTGAAGCAGATGAAACCCTGCAGGAACATGGAGATGTACATCCGGCCCAGAACATCCATGCTGAAGGGGTTCTTGTAGGCGTCCACTCCGAAAGCGCTCAGGATCTGCACCTGCATGTCAACCCGTGCCAACTCCATCAACCCATTGCCAAAGCTGAACTGAGGGAAGACTAGGAATATGTTGCTCATGGTATGGTACACATTCTGGATGCTCTGAAATAGACAGTGAAAGCAAGTTAGAGAAGGAAGAACGATGTGCAAAGCTACTCAGGTCTATTTAAATCATCTTATTTGCCTGGTGAAAATGTATTATATTATATTATATTATATTATATTATATTATATAAGGTTTGGGATCAGTAAGATTTTTTTAAATTAAATTTTAACTTTTATTCAGCAAGGATGCATTAAATTGATCAAATTAACAGTCAAATCAGTTGCTAAATATTTATATTTAAAAATAAATGCTGTTCTTGTGAACTTTATATTCATCAAAGTGAATGATGAAAAAATGTAACTGTGCAACTGTTTTCAACATAGATAATAAGACATTTTTCTTCTAGTGAAAATCAGCATGATTTCTGAAGGATCATGTGACTAACTTTTTTGTAATATACACTAACTGACACCAACTTTTTATATACAGTATATATATACATATATCATTTTTATAAATTTGGGGGTGAAATGACTCTTCTCTCACCTGGTCATTCTGGTTGAGTTGACCCAGGAAGTAAATAATGGATGTGGAGATGATGGTGTTGACACTGATGAAGAGATTGATGCAAACATAACCGATAAAGGCCATCTCTGTATCCTTGAATACCGCAGACAGAAGATACATCCAAGGGAAGGTGGAGAAGCTGAAAAGAAACCATGAAATCAATGTGGTAAGTGGCAAGCTTCAAAGAAACATCTAAAGAGAAGAATTACAACATGGAGGAAGACAAAAGAGCCATAGTAAGACTTCTGCTTTGAGTTTAGCAAAGAAAGAGAGAATATATTCCACAGTTGAGCTAAGAGGCCAGAAGATAAATGAGTTCATCTATTTCCTCTTCGTGAAGCATTCTCTCTCCTCTTCAGCTCCACAGAATGATCTGCTTTTTTATTCATTACTCTTGGTGATTGGGGTGCAGGGGTGAAGGAAGAGGATGTGTTTAAACCGAGGGGGTACCGTGTGTGTGTGTGTATATGTGCACGTTCCCTGGCCTGTGTGCGTGTATTGTTAGTGCTGGAAAGTCCACACCGCTCAGCAAAACAAAAGCAATTAAGCAGGTTGAAGGGAAAGTGGTGGGATCGCTGTGATGTGTGGTTATTTATGGGCCGAGTGCCGGTGAGCTCACAGGCGATGAATGCGGGCCAGACTGCTGACTTCACACAATGAAGGGCCTCCCAAGCAGCCTGGAGCTCTGAAGCCTAAAGACTGACTGTGAGTGGCCTCACTGCTCTCCACAATGCAATTAACTGGGTGACGGAGTGTGTGAAATCGCTTCTTTAGAGCCCAGGCCTTGCAGGAAAGCTTCGAGCAGCTCTCCTCTTTCTAGCAGAGAGCCCGGTGTTTACCTGAAAGACGACACATTAACTAAAACTTCCTCTTTTGCCAATGCTGCAACGTGTAGCATTTGCTGAATAATACATTCATGAATCTCTCTAGTGCCTTGAGGACCTGTCAGCTCTGAGACGTTCTAATGAGATGTCTGTCTTGTGACAGGAAAATCTCTGGTGGTAAAGGGACTCTAATGTATGCTGACCCAAATAGCACCAGCAGAAGTGTGACCGCGCCGAGGTTCTGCCTGTCTGTGAATGCTGGGAGCTGGAACGCTGCTATCATCGCCACCGAGAGGACCACGGGAACTATGTAAAGAGCCTGCAATGACATAGAAAAGACCTCGTAAATACAAACAGTCTTATGCAATATGCATATTAAACACTTTTGTTCATTTACATTTATGCATTTGGCAGATGCTTTTATCCAAAGCAACTTGCATTGCATTCAGTGTATTAGTTCTTACCTTCCCTGGTAATCAAAACCTTGGCGTTGATGTGCTATACTGTTTTGGATATTACTAATATTAAATTAATTATATAATAGTTATAGTTATTCCAATTGCACCTGTATTTCATGTAGTGTAGGTTGTAATTTCTTGTTCATGGTTTTTGGATTTTTTACAGATCAATGCAACTGATCTCAAAGGCTGAAATCTATCAACTAATACTGAAGTACCATATCAAAGAAGAAGTTGATGATCCAGTAGAAAGGTTCGCTGATGCCAGAGATCTGCTGAAGTCTCTTGGAGCCTGTGTGATGTTCCTGAACCTCATAGATGACAAAGCTGGCCGTCATGATGGAGAAGCCAGTGAGAACACAGAGAGCAACCAGGATGCTGACCAAACCACCCACCCTTGAGGAGACAAAAAGAAAGATCTCAATCTTAAAGACATGGACTTGAAGACATGTGAGTTGAGAGCATCTGACCTTGTGTATCCACTTGTATATACTAGAAAAATAAATAAATAAATTATACATTGGTGAATTGTGTATAGTTTGTATATTTTATATACAGGTGCATCTCAATAATTCCTTGTGAAGTTCACTCAAATTCTTGAATCGATATTGCTTGAAAATCCTCATAACGCTGCAGTTCTCTCGGTTGGTTGTGCATCTTTTTCTTCCACACTTTTTCCTTCCACTCAACTTTCTGTTAACATGCTTGGATACAGCACTCTGTGAACAGCCAGCTTCTTTGGCAATGAATGTTTGTGGCTTACCCTCCTTGTGAAGGGTGTCAATGATTGTCTTCTGGACAACTGTCAGATCAGCAGTCTTCCCCATGATTGTGTAGCCTAGTGAACCAAACTGAGAGACCATTTTGAAGGCTCAGGAAACCTTTGCAGGTGTTTTGAGTTGATTAGCTGATTGGCATGTCAACCTATTCTAATTTGTTGAGATAGTGAATTGGTGGGTTTTTGTTAAATGTGAGCCAAAATCATCACAATTAAAAGAACCAAAGACTTAAACTACTTCAGTCTGTGTGCATTGAACTTATTTAATACACGAGATTCACAATTTGAGTTGAATTACTGAAATAAATGAACTTTTCCACGACATTCTAATTTATTGAGATGCACCTGTATACATACATTTGTTGAAAGAAGTCTTTTATGCTCACAAAGGTTGCATTTATTTGACCAAAAATACAATGAAAACAGCAATATTGTGAATTATTATCATTATTATTATTACTATTAACTCTTCTCTGTTTTAATATTATTTTTTTTTTTTTTTCTTGAGCTTGTGTTAACCTCAGACCAATGTTTAAAACCTTTGTGTTGTGTAATATTTTTGTGAAAACTATAATACATCTTAATACAGGATTTATTGATGAATAGAAAGTTCAAAAGAACAATTTATTGGAAATAATCTTTTCTGTCACTTTTTATCAATTTAAGGTGTCTATACTCAATAAAAGTATTAATTTCTTTCAAAAAAAAAAATCTTACTGACCCTAAACATTTAAACAGTAGTTATACTAGTTTACATTTATTATATGCACCAATAAATTGTTCACATTAAGACCTGAAATGTGTAATAATAAAGTAAGTAGGTACATATCTGTACCTTTATACCCACACCAGCAGAGCAGAAGATATTCTGCGGCAGTGGTCAAGTGCAGTGAGAGACAATTTAAATGCATGTCATGCTGTCTTAACCTTACAATACAAACTGCACTTCATATGTCCTACAGTCTCTCACATGAGCTTAACACTGTTCTTCAGTCAAGCTCGATGCATTTACAACGGCATCAGACACAGTGAGGAGAAAAGATGAAAGCCGTAAGAATTAAGATCTCTCTATCTGTTAGAATTGTGTAAGACAGAGTCAGAGACGATCAAGAGTTCAGTCTCAGCAGGACACTTCTCCTTCTACCAGACACCAGCTGAGCTTTTGCCTTTAATGCTACCTCCTCTGCATCCCATCTCTGCTCTCAACAACTGTGTCTCCAAAAAAAAATACTGAGAATGGAGGACAAATAAGAACGAACTGATCTCAGGGAAAGACAAAAAAACTATACCACAGAGAGTTGAGCCTGAACGAAAAAGCGAAGATCACTTTATATTCAGATAAGAAGGGCTCAGTTGGTGGATCAATGAAGTCAAAGGATAAGAAACTAACTAGATTGTACTGGTTCTCTACAGCTTCAGACTTTTCTAGAACAGTGTTTCTCAACTGGTGGGTCGTGAGACCGTTCTGAGTGGGTCGCGGAGTGTACGGCCAAAGAAACAACATCAACAACAAAAAACACAATTCTTAATGTTTTTCTGATGCAAGACTTTTTTTTAAAGATGTGCATGAAAGCTGTTGACACTTCTGTCAGATGCAGTTTAAGTAAAGAGTGCCTGAGAAAAACGCGCTTGAGATCAATTTGGTCCTACCTATGATAACAACAAATATATAATTCAAAAATATGGCTACCATCAAACAATCAGATTTCATCAGCTATGAGACAAGGTTAGCAATCACTCATTAAAATATGTAACTGAAACATAATCTTTTAAGATTTTGAAGTAGATTCAATAGAGTGCTGCAGGGATGACGTAATTTTGAAGAAAGGTTCCCTTGAAAAAAAGCCAATTGGCTTCCAAAGGCTTTTGGATTAGTGCAGAAAATAAGCTCTGTGACCAACAAAAGTTTATGATCCTTACACGTTTGGTTCATTAGTATCATCTTCACAAATGAACACAACTTCTATAAATTTTGAAGCCTAAACACAATTGGTAGAAGTAAACGGTTACATGTTTTCATTGTCGCCAGCACTAAGTTTCCAACAAATCTTTATTCAAAATCTACAAGTTGAGAGAAGGTTTGAGAGTTTGCAAGAGCATGAGTAAAAATACAAGCCAGTAAAAGTGGACTATAGCGAGTAGATGAGTTTTTCCTGTTCTGCATAAGGACGATTAATGTCCCCAAAAATCTCTGTAGTCTCATTTAGCCACTTGTTAGCTACTGCGTTTTTGAAGACACATATAAGCTTAAAAAATCCTGAGTGGGGTTTTACTGATGTATACATGTTGTAGAATAAAACGTGAAAATATTTTGAGCTTGGGTTAACCTCAGACCTTATTTCAGCCATTTAACCCTGGAAGTTTCAAAATGCAAACTCGATTCTGGGTTTCAGGACTCATTCCTGCAGCACTCTATTTGTACTTGAAACAGCTGCCTGAGGCTGTTACCAATATGGCCACCAAGTGCTTGACTTGCCTTAAAGGGTCTTTGCTTTTGATATAAGTGTCTGGTATACGAATGCATTACTTTCTGCTCTTTTCAGCTACTCACAGAGGCTTTCTTGAGTAGCCAACCTATTCTTTTTCCTTTTCTTGCCTTCTCTGCATGTTGTCTCCCCTCTCAAGAAATCCTTTTCTCAGGCCTAAGTAGCAGGCGTCAAGCCAGACTCATCCCAGCTGCGAGAATGAAACAATTGCGCTCATTTTACAGAGCGTGTCTTTCAAATTTAGGCACGGTTGAAATTGCCCAGTGTTCAAAATACAAGCATGTTTGGGTGGCGACACTGAATCAATTAACCTCCGAACCACCTTCAGAGTAAACACACATTATATTGGGTTAGTAATCAATAAGCCAAGCTCAGGAAGGAAATCAAAGAGTAAATACAGGAGTCAAATTACATTAGTTCATGTGCTCCACTAGAATGAAAATGTCAGAGCAATGTTTACATATCTTATCTAAAGCCCATCATTTGGCTGATTGCTTTCTTTTCCCCACCACTGGGTCTGTGATTTTGTACCGGCCGTATTAATACACTCAGTCTGTATTTGGTCCCACAGAGTACTTTATCTGTTTTAGCTATTGTGCGAGCATGCATGGTTATGTGTGTGTGCGCTTACATGACATCCTCGTCTTGCACTTGGCCAGGGTAAGGGTGGCTGGATATAGAGATTGCTGTAAAGAGAGATTTTAGCACATGAGAAAATATACACTTGCCCGGCAAACACATGACAGGCGATCTGCTCCTCCCATGAACCTTTTCTGAATTTATGCTCTGTTTTGCCCTGAATGACTTCACCGGCTACATTTGAATGAATGCATCCCCCCTTTCCATTATTGACTGGTGGGATTGCATTAATCTTGCCTGGAGGCGGACAGTGAATCTCAGCCACTGGGCCAGTCTGGCAGTGTTGAAATAAGACCAGCTCTATTCCTTCATTTCAGTTCTCAGCACCTCTAATTAGCATTCAGCCCGCTCTGCCTCATGGTGCAAGACAGAAAAGACACACTGCCCTCTGTCTAAGGGTAGTGGAATTACATTCACATTCAGTCTCAGAAGCAAGGATTATATTTTAGAGTATTGCAAAAAAGCATATTTTAGATAAATCCAGTAATTATTGATACGTGAAGACAAGAAGAACCTAGCTGTGTTCTTTGCAGTCAGTTAGAAGGTCTCCTCCTGTCTAATTGGGCGGCTCTTGCTCAGAATAAGCTGCTAAATGGATTAGACCTTACACAGCAAGTCAAAACTTTAGATATGCAAGTCTAAGTGCACATTAACTCAAGCTAAACTAACACATTTCATCACACAATGTGAAAAATATTAGATATACCCTACTATTCAAAAGTTTGGGGTTGGTAAGCTTTTTTAAATGTTTTTGAAAGAAGTCTTTTATGCCCACTGAGGCTGCATTTATTTGATCAAGAATAAAGTAAAAACAGTAATATTTTTTTATATTATTACAAATTAAAATATATTTTAAAATGTAATTTATTCCTGTAAAGTGAAAGCTGAATTTCTAGAAGCCATTACTCCAGTCTTCAGTCACATGATCCTTCAGAAATCATTCCAAGATGCTGATTTGGTTCTCAAAAACACTTCTCCTTACTATCAGTGTTGAAAACAGTTGTGGTGCATAATATATTTCTGGAAACCCCAATACATTTTTTTATATTTTTATTTCCTGGATTCTTTGATGACTAGAAAGTTCAAAAGAACAGCATTTATTTGAAAAAAAAATTTTTTACATTATAAATATTAAATATATTTAATACTTTATATCAATATCAATTTAATGGATCTTTTTTTATATATATTATTTCTTTCAAAAAATTACATTACTGACTCATGATACAAACTTTTGAATGGCAGTGTACGTGAAGTTTTATAGATTCTAGAATCTACAAAATATAGATTTATAGAATCTACAAAACTACACAGTTTTAGAGAGAGAGATTTAACAAACCATATTGTTGTCGTTTCTCAAGTGGCAGATTGGATCTCAGAATAAAGTTGTTAAGGCTGTTGAGGTAGGCAGGCATGGTGTGGTGACCTTCTGGATTATACCAAACCTGTGAGAACACAAATATTAATACAATGCACAAATATTTCTTAGTAATCACCTTGTAAATGCTCTGTTCCAAAATATATGAAAACTAACAACTTAGTATTCTAAAAGGCTTAAAAATACACAGCTGGGTAATAATATTTGGTAAACTAGTGCATTTGTACTTAGACTCAACAATTTTTTGGTACTGAATTAACTCTTTCTCCTGTTTCATTTGTCATCTTTAATGGTTTTTTTTTTTTCCACATTGCATTTTTCACAAAGAATGCATGCAATATTGCCTTAAAAGTTTGCCAAAAAAAAGCATCTTAGAGGGCAACATAATTATACTGCCTACATTTTGGAACAGCTTTCACATCAGGAGGGTGATTCTGATGCATTAAAATGCTGCCTACATGGCAGCTTACTTGGTTTTGGAACATAGTCTGTTAGTGTCTACATAAACTGCTACGTTGGGACAATGAGCCACTTTGCCATTGGGGCAATGTAATATCATTCATCCAAATTACCTTACTAAGGGTTCTGTTCGCTGGCACATCTAACATGTCCATCTTAAGATCAATGGGAAGAGGCTTTCCCAAGTCCCAGCCTCCATATCTGAAACAAAGCACAAAACAACTTACGTTAGGGCTCATAACTCCTGGCTAGTGTAACATTTTGTTCACTTGTTGTACACATTTACTGGAACTTTTTTTATATTTTTTTATGGCATTTATACATTTGTGTAGGTTTGAAACTTCATGGTTTATAGGATAACATTTTTTTTTTTTTTTTTTTTAATAATTGGATTGCGCATGCAAATTTATGTTCTTTCCTACATTCTGTACTCATTAATTCTCAATTTATTTAACAATACATTTAGTGTTTTCAGACACTAAAGACATTTTCCTTGATATACTGTTAATTAATGGTTTTATGCCTTTATTGAATTTCCACTCAAGAGCTGTGATTTGCCTTTTTTATTAATATTTTCACCACCACACAGAGGCAGGGCTGTGTATTATATTACATTTTTTTGGAAGAGCAATGTATGAATAATAAATGCTAGCCTTACTATTTTAGGTGTAATAAAGTATTTTCATGCCAGCAGCACACCCCAGTGCTGTGTGCTATTTGACTAGGATGGAAAATGTCAGCTGGTCGGAAATGCCACGGTAAAGACGGGATAAACCGAAGTGCTTCCTCTTTAATTATTAATCAGCCTACCAGCGGTTCATAAATTCCTTAATATTCAACCTTGCCATATTTTGAACTTGTGACATAAAGGAAATATCTTATGAAATTAGTTTAATGCTGTGAAGTGCTATGTGTGATAAAATTCACCTGTTTCTGATGAAGTCATTGGCAGTGGCTAGCAGGTAGTCCTCTATGTTGATGCCTGTCAGGTTGTAAACAATCTGGGATGATGGATTTCTTTTGTGAGGTGGTTCGTGATCGGATGCAGGACATGACTGAAAGGGAGAGAAAAGTGAGTGATATTCTGAACAGAAACCATGATAGAGAATTGGGAAAAACTCTAAATCTAACAATTTGATCCCTGCCAAGGGTAGAATTGGCCACGCCCCACAGGAGGCTGAATTGCAATGACAGGAAGAACAGGCACAACATCAACACAAATTTGGTGACAAAACATTATTTATTACATCATTAACTTGACTAATTAGGCCTATTTACCTATTTATAATATGTCATTATTTTTCCTCAGTTGACATATTTTCCTAAATTAAGTTAAATTCTCTGAAATAGGTTAAACTAAACTGAATACCTTAAAAAAACAGCCAACAACTGATTAATTTCATGGAGAACTACAACATGTCCATGAAAGCTTTTTTTAAGTCATAACTCAAATTACATATGTTTTATAGGTGGCCTTTCAAACATAAATTATTAATAACATATATTGTTTAAGTAAATAACATATGTTTTGTTCATGATACTGTTTATGTGTACTTTATACTGAAAAATCATTATTTTTACATTACATTATTTTTCATTATATGATTTATATACCATATGATTTATAATTATTAAACATTCCATGTTTCTACTTGCTCAAATTAGAATTTTCATTCTGCAGTGTTCGTTGCCTCGTTGTTGCCTCAAAGTCAGGAATTTAATTTAAAAGGCATTCTGAAATCAATTCTGAAGGGCGCGCAACCCTGCTGTGATCAACAATCTCCTTCACGCTATCAAAACACTAATGATCTTTATCAATATTTAAATGCTGAGAGATGCTCATCGTTGAGGATATGTGATAATGTTGTTTGTGTTATGATGGTTATGCTCTGTTTGACCCACCTGCACTTGGTTGCTACACTTGCAGGTGGTAAATGTAGCAGAGCTGTTGCCTCTGGAGATCCAGGTCTCACTTCCTGCAGTAGGTCTCTCTTTGCAAACCCTATAAAAAAATAAATGTTAAATACAATATTCTACGTGCAGGAACAGTGTGACGATTATTTGGAAGGTATCAGTGAAAAATCGATCCTATAAACAGGAAATGCATGAGAAATGCAAATGATGCCTGGGTGAATCTCACAAAAATATGTGCAGAGAGGTTCTTCTGTGAGATTTACGCCCATATACAGGAGCATTATTATAAGCTCTTACAGTGGAATTACAAAAGGCAGAGCTTTCAGATGTGTGGGTGAAAGAGAGAAATAGAAAAACAGTGAACAAGAAAGCAAGAGAGTGTTTGTGAGCGAGTTACAGAGTGAGGAAAAAAAGTCAGATGAGCCAAGATGGGAAAATAGCATGATAAAAAACAGTGATAGAAAACTAAAAGTGGCACATTAGTGCGATGAAATGGACCAGGAGCACAAGAAGACCCACTGATACAAGCAGACAGTGTATCAGAGTCCCAGGGCACAGCAAAAGAGACGGCGACCAGAGCTTAGGAGCAGACCTGCAAAGATCAGAGGGGCTGAAATCATAGCCGGCAAAAATGAAAGCCATTTGCAGTGCCTAGGAGAGCTGATGCTGTGATATGTAATCACTCATGGCTTAGAGCGGCCTGCAGTCTGATTACTGAGCTCAGAGTGCTGGGTCACTAAGACATATGGATGATTACTTACGAATTTGTGGGGTCTCTCATGCAGAAGTGGTCAATGCCTGGATAGGACATCATGGAATCTAAAAGACTGTTGGCGGTGGGATTCTGATTGCTGTGGAGAGAACATGCAATGGCAATGTTTAAGACTGGGTGAAATTACACTGTATTTGATATTACTTTGATGGTGACAAAAAATAAACAACATTAGAAATATTGCAATGGTTCTATGTGCTTTTCTTTGGCCATTAGTTGCATCAGCAAAATGTGGCAATTAGCTAGGTTTGTGCCAGTGACCTGTAATAATAAGAGGTATTTTAAAAGCATCTCTGTAATAAACCTCATTGACAGTAAGCAATTCAAAATATTGCAGATAATCAGTTATTTTGAATTTGTTTTTTGTATCATTCAATGAACAATTAGTTAGCATCATCACTCAAAAATGTTCATGCAAGTCTTGGTGAGGCATTTTATATGCTTTGAAAAGCTGTAGCAAAATATTAAGTATATGGAGGTAAATACTGCTGTTTATTGTGTATTTTGCATAAATAAAAATGATCACATGTAATTATTTCCTTGTGTTCATTTAATAATAAAAAAACTCTAAAGAAAAATTGCCTGATAATCTGCCGGATGCAACATTTTACTGTATTTTACTTCTTGCATTTATAAAAATCAACCTTTTAGGCAAAATAAAATAAAATAAAATAAAATATTTTTTGGTATATTTTCAATAATGACCAGATGACAATGCATTAAGTGGTAACAACATTATCAACCTTCTTTTAAGTAGATCATCAAAATATGAAACAAACAAGGTCATGGGTTTGATTTCCAGAGAATGTATAGAGTGATGAAATGTATACTATGAATGCAATGTAAGTCACTTTGGATAAAAGTGTCTACAAAATGCGAAGATGTAAATGAATAGATTATTAAAACAAATTAAAATGTCTGTATTTCAGCAGTACCCATATTTCCTACATTTTTTGAATCACAGGCAATTTACAGAAAAAAGTGAATCTAACCTGAAGAAGCTATACTGTTCATCAACGTGGTACAGAGCAGGAGAGAGCACAATCTTAGGAAAGTGCTGAAGATCACTCTTGATGGAGCCCAGGCCCATGGCAGCAATTACAAAGAGTACAGGCAACAACACCTGGGAGAACAGCCCCTTCCAGTCCCTCTTGGAGTGGTGCACGCGTTTCAGCAACATGGCCATCACCTGCTGTGCAGTCAAAGCAAACCCACGCACGGCTGAGGTCCCAGTGAGGCCTATAAGAGAGAAGAAGAGAGTGTGCCACATGAGACAGAGGAAATCATAACATCTCTTCAATCCAGCCAAATTCTAAAGATGAGCTTTCAAAGTTCAAAGCTTTCAAGGGGTAATTGGGGAAGTACAGGTCATGGAACTAATATTCCACAAACTGCTGCAAGAATCTAAACTAGTTCTAACAGCCCACTTACTGGCTTTCTCTCCAAGGTACGTGCTGTTGAGATCGTCAGGAATGCTGTCTCTTGAGGCAAACATATCATTCGCCATCACAGACTCTGATACAGACCAGGTTTCCCTTTCTTTAGGCTCCAAGTCGTCTCGAGTCAACTGCAGGAACACCTGAGAAAACACAGCATCTTTATGAGTGCACCTGGACAGGGTTGTATCATGTTTTCCTATGGTTTTGTTAGGATAACATTATTGCAGTGGTTCTTAACATCCCTCCCCGCCCCGCTTTTTTTACTTCATATGTTAACCATATTTTACTTGACATGTTCTAAAATCCCCAATCCTTCATAAATAATATGCACTTTGATTGAAATGTAAGTATTTGTACATTGTTTAAAAATATATATTTTGAGTAAATAAAAGGATATTTTTTGTGTAAATAAAGCTTTCAACTTTCTCTTTTTCCTTTTTTCAAAAATCTCATGTTAAATTCAATGTGTTACTTGCCAATTATTACAAATTTACTAGGAATTTCCAAATGAAGATTGTAAACCCTACAGCATTTTTTTCTCGGTGTAAAATGTGTAAATACTGGTGGCAATTTGTGATTTGGGAATATTGAAGCATGCAAATTCATCTTTAAAGGCAAAGGTCAAAAAAAAAAATTTTTTTTCATAATTTAAAGCCTTTTTATACCAAGGACAATAACTGTAGCAATAGCGATAATCTTTACAGTTATTGTTCTTGGTGTGAACAGGCAGACACACAAGTTGGACAAAAATTCTGAGAGAATATTTTTTAAAAATCTCCATTTCGAAGATAAACGAAAGTGAACTAAAAGCCTTGGCAACCCCAGCTGGTAGCCATGACTGTCAGGTTGGGAAACCCTGCATTAGATGACTAAAATAAGTAGCCTACACAAATAGCATTTCAATAATAAAATATCTCCCAGCCCTACTTAGAATCTGATTTTGGAGTGAATCAAACTGTGAGGCTTGCACACAATGAGCCAAGAATCCCAGGGACCCTAGTATGGTTCAGCTTCCTTTGGCAGTCTTCGGCTGCACTGCCTGAGGCTTTAAAGGTCGCTGGGCAGGCAGTCTGAAGCCCAGCGGAACTGGCCGAGTCCATAATCCAGTCCTGCACCTGGGTCTTCATCTGATAATTACCTCTTCCAGGGTGGTGTCGGAAATGCCATAGCAGCCCAGCTGAAGCTTGTCCAGATTCTGATCCAGACCGGTGAGCAGAGAGTGGTACACAGCTGCATTTTGGGGGGTGTACGGTGGGAGGGCGTAGACCAAATCGCCCACCTCTCCCTCCTTCTGCCGAGCGTCAGGCAGGTAGGATTGAATGAAAGCCCTGAGTTCTTCACTGTTAAACTTTTCGTTTGAATCAGGAGTCTGAACCTGAACCAAAAACAAAGAAATGCATGTTGATAATAAGACAAATTATAAAATATAAATTCTGGAACACTACAATGACACATATTACCACAGTAATATCAAGGTATATGAATACAATAATCATTATATGCCATTGAATATATACAATAATGACCAAAAATTTAGGGTAGGTAAGTTTTTTTTTTTTTAAATAAATTAATACTGTTAATCAGCAAAAGATGGTTTAAAATGATCAAAAGTGACAGTCAAGACATTTATAATGCTATAAAAGACTTCTATTTCAAATAAATGCTGCTCTTTTGAAAGCTATATTCATCAAATAATACTGAAAAAAAGTGGATCAAAGTTGCCACAGAAATATAGATAAAATATAGAAATATAAATAAAGCACCACAGCCGTTTTCAACATCGATAATTATAAGAAATGTTTCTTGAGCAGCAAATCAGCTTTAGAATGATTTCTGAAGGATCATGTGACTGGAGACTGACGTGATGGCTGCTGAAAATTCAGCTTTCCTATCACAGTAATAAATTACATTTAAAAATGTGTTTAAATGGAAAAAAAGTATTTGAATGGAAAAATATATATATTTCATAGTATTACATTTTACTCTATCTTACCAACCCCAAATGTTTGAATACTTGTGTATATCAGTGTATCTTGATATTAACCTTATACCATTGTACTGTACTCCAGTATTACCATGGCAGTTTTTATGAGGGTTGAACTCAAGTAAGAACTCAGTTGGAGTAACTGACACACTGACACACATGTACCTTCTTTGTGAGGGTGAGGTTGTAGCCCTTAGCCAGCTTGTCTTTGAGGTAGAAGGGTGAACCACAGCATTTGAGGCCTCCGCGCTCCAGGAAGGCGATGCGGTCACTGAGAACTTCAGCCTCATCCAGGTGATGGGTGGAAAGAATGATGGTATGCTCTGGACAGTTAAACAAAACCAATACAGAGGCATGTCAAATCAAAGATCCACTGATACAGGCAGACAGAGCTGATGTACAACGATAACACAGGAGAATCTGACATGACCCTCTTTTACGGTCTTAAATCCTTGATCGAGAAAAATTCGCTAACTGTCTCCACAGAAGATAATTAAACATCAGAGGGAGCATGACGGATAACAATCAGTCGTTACTACATCTGCTTCTGGATTTTTCCCTGTCTGGATTTGACTGCACGCACCTTGAAGAAATCCATTCAAGCCTAATTAAATTCTCAACCAAGTGTCGGATACCCGATAAGAACAAAGTCCTTTGGGGAGTTTGCTACAGGTACAAGCCAGGGAATTATTTTCACCCTGGTCTGAATTGCAAGGGGATTTCACCTTGCTTGTGTTGAAGGACAATGTCCCAGATGCTGCGACGGGAACAGGGATCCACCCCGGTGGTCGGCTCATCTAGCACCACCAGCCGTGAGCCTCCAATGAAGGCAATGGAGATGGATAGCTTCCTTTTCATACCTCCTGACAGGGTGCCGACACGCTTGTGGCGGTGGGCATGCATGTCTGTTTCCATTAGGATTCTAAGACAGGAAAAAGAGGGACCATCTTAATGCAAATTTCTCATTTAGCTGATGCTCTTCTAGTATCTACAGTGATCTGAGCCAATACACCTTGCTCAAGGGCACAGTGTGTTCATGGATCATCCATTGTGGGGTTTGAACCAACAAACTTCTACCAAGCCATTCAATAACCTCTAAGCCAGATCATTACCCTCATGTCGTTCCAAACCTATATAAGTTTCTTTCTTATGTTGAACACAAAAGAAGATATTCTGAAGAATTTTGAAGAACCAAACAGTTGTTTGTCACCATTGACTTCCATAGTAGGGAAAGAAATACTATGGAAGTCAATGGGGACCATCATCTGTTTGATTACCATCATTCTTCAACATAAGAAAGAAACTCATACAAGTTTGGAACGGCATGAGGGTGAGTAAATTATGACAACATTTTTATTTTTGGGTGAACTATCCCTTTAAAGAGCGTCAATGTAGTTTGACTTAGCAGCTGAAAATAATGATCTTTAAAAAAGCATCATATGACCCCTTTAAATTATGAGTAGGTTCTATTGTGGGAAGCTTCAGTTTTAAAGTAAAGTAGTTTTAAGTAGTTTAAAGTAGCTTCCCCAACACCATTAAGGGCACACTGGAAACCTACATGTAATATGAGTTAAGATAACATATAGCTTCTATAAAAAGTTCATTTCTCTAAGGGAGTGTTACAGAACAACATAAAAACATACTGTAAGACGAGTACTGAAACTTACCTTCGCACTTGTTCGTTCACTTCCTGTTTGGTCCAGTGGGGAGCTTTGATCTGAGCGTATAGCAGCAGGTGTTCCTTTGTGGTAAGGTGGTCAAACAGGACATCATACTGCATGCACACGCCCATCTCCTTACGCACGTCATCTATAGACATCTGCATATCCATCCCATACACCTCAATGGTGCCACTGGTGGGTGCAAACAACCCTGTCAGAAGTGACCTGAAACAAGAAAATTAATTTTTTCAAATAAAAAAAAATCGTTTTTATGCTTATTAAAACCAATAGCGTTTTTTTTTTGTTTTTTGAAGATGCAATATGCTGTTATGCTCTTACATAGTGGTGGTTTTTCCAGCTCCATTGTGACCCAGCAGAGAGGTGACATGTCCCTCATAGAAAGAAAGGTTCAGATTATCTACAGCATGCCGGTTGCCGTAGGTCTTTGTCAGGCCATAAAGTGAGACTCCAACAGGCAATCCTGAGAGTTTTTCTTCTCCATTACCCGCCAAGCTACTTTTACCTACAGGGACATAGATAAACAGAAGCAAAGATGTTAAAATATCACACAGAAATTGAAAGGATTAAAATTTATCCTACGATTACAATCTGTGTCACCTTCAAAGAAGGTAGAGTGTGCAAGTATATTTGAGCAAATATATCTGAAGCAAATCTCTCAGATGCTCAAAAGTTTGATCAGTAATATTCTATCTTTTTTTGAAAGAAAATAATACTTTTATTCATAAAGGGACATTACATTGATCAAAAGAGACAGTAACGACATTTAAAGTTACAAAAATATTTTTCAAACAAATCCTGTTCTTTTGAACCTTCTATTCAAGGAGAATCCTAAAATGAAAAGGTATCACAGTTTCCACAAAAAATATGATTATATTATATTATATTATATTGTATTATATTGTATTGTATTGTATTGTATTGTATTGTTTTGTATTGTATTATATTATAACCTGTTTTTAACATTGATAGTAAGAAGAAATGTTTCTTGATTACCAAATCAGCAAATTTGAATAATTCAGCTGTCATCACATGAATATATTACATTTTAAAATATATTAAAATAGAAAACAAGTATTTCAAATTGTAATGTTTCACAATATTACTGTTTTTACTGTATTTTTACAGTATTTGTATTTGTTTTCTACTGTAATGTAATAGTTAGATACGATATAAAATGTCTTCCTCTGTTTCTACTTCAGTCTGTAATTGTTGCACCAATTCGTTACTCTAACTTGATTGGTATTAAAAAAGTGATATGAGAAACATGAAAATAGCGCCAATACTGTATGTTTTCGAATATACAGATATGCACTCATGCAAAAGTACTTTACTGCTCAATGCTGCTACAGACCAATCAGAATCAAGTATTTCAAAGCACTGTGTAATAATGCACCTTTGCTCTTGTCAGTGTTGTTTTGTTCGTGCATCATGTTAGTAAAGAGCAGCCCTCTGCCTATTTTCTTTGGCGTTCTGCTACAGCAGCTGAACATATCTGTCCAGAAGGACCGAGTCACTGGGAAGTACCACGGAACACCAATGCCATACTTTCCTGATTAAGAGAAAAACAGATTTATCAATAAGATTATACCTCCGCTACTAAAAATTAATATTGGTTATTTTTACCTAACCACACAAACAAAATTTGATGAGTTTCTCAACTGAGTAACTCATACACATACCTGGGAAGACCATGCGGATGTAAATCCCAATGATAAAATATACTACTGAGTCAATGAGGAGCAGCCAGCAGAGCCAACCGAAGGAGGAAGTGTCACCAGCCAGAGGAGAGATATACATGTTGCTCCACTGGATGCCTGAGGTGTAAGTACACAATGCATTCAGTCAATGTAATTATCCCAAACAAACACTAATTACAGACAGTCTGAGGGGTTTGTGTCGGCATACCTTCTTCCTGTTTTTCATAGCGGGAAATATACTGGCTGGCGTAACTGAAGCATGTCGGAGAAAAGAGACTCTGTGGACCAAAAACAAACACTGTGAGATTTATACTACAGCTGTCGATCGATTAAAACATTTAAAAGACTAGTTCACCCAAAATCGAATTCTGTCATCATTTACTCACCATCATGTCACTTACATTACTTTCTTACAAAAGGTGAGTTGTTATACGTAAGTCAAACTGGTTTGGAATGACATGGTGAATAAATAATTTATATTTTTTGGTGTGAACTCTTCCTTTATTCATGAATAAACTGAAGTTAAAACCATAATGCATTTAAGAATTTATTTTTAACAAAATAATGTGTACTTAATGGGTTTTTTGGATAAAACTACAGTCAAATATATATCCATATGGCTATAACAATACTGACTTGAGGTAAATTCCTGCAACAGCCTCATTTGCACAAAAACAGATCAAAACAAAGAAAATGCCAACATGGATATGCAAGTCTGCAATAATTCAACAAAACAACTTTATAACCCCACTCGTCATGGACATATTACATGTAAAGATGTTTTTGCCGCTGCCACGGCCTGCACATTAGTCCTCTGCTGGTGTTCGCATTAACATTTCTACGAATGATGCAGATTCACATTTGTGGGTGATATTTCACTTGTGGAGCTGCTATGATAATTAAATTTCACCATACAAAGAATGCAAATGACTTTTGTTAAATGTCCCGCCTGGCTTTGATTTATAAATAAATTATCCGTAAAGAATTTCTTCCTGCATTTACTGAGAAAACATGCTGTTCTTGGGACTTTTGTGCGTGTGTGAGAATATTTGGTTCCTTCAGTAATAGACATACTAAATAATGTCTAAATAAAAAATATAAAATGCAAACAGGTCCCTACCATGACAGAACACTGTTTTAGAAATCACAAAGAATAGAATGAAAGTTATAACGTCGAACTGAATGTCATTTTTTGGCAATGATGTTAAATTGCAAACTGATTTAAATGCAGTACAGACCAGAGCACTCTTCACACTGAAGGAAAGATTGTCCTCCAAGTGGATCAGCACGATGAAGGGGAAGAAACAGATGACATAGATAAGGCTGCCGCTCAGCCCGGCGATGTTGGTCTTATCGAAGAAGGAGCTGACCAGGAAGCTGATTGCAAGGACACTGAAGCCATAGTCGCAAAGGTAGAGGAAGAGCACGAAGCCATTGCTGTGAGGAAGGATGCCGCCAGCTTTCAAAATGATGGTGAGGATGATGACGGTCGCCAGCAGGAACACAGCACTTTCAATTAACCAGGCAAAGAAGTGGCTGATGGGATTGACCCCCATCATTTTCATGTACTGTGTTAAGAGTGAAAAGACTTTAGAAAGCTAATTAAAGTTGGTGGGAAAAGACTAAAAAATATATGCTTTGGTTCCATACCTCATGAAGACGCAGTTCTCTCTCGTGGACGAGTTTTTTCACAAAGTGGGCGACAAACAGCACCCAGGAAATCATGAGAGCCATTGGGAAGGCAAAAGCGATGCTGTTGAGATACCTGGGGGGTAGAAAGATTTGAGATTAGCAGGTGGAGGGCATATTTGTTATGCATATCACTCTATATAACTTCAAATGTTGAAGAGGAAGCGATGAACTGACTAACTTATGTCAAGTACCTGTTTGATTAACGTTGTAATTTAAAAGTCTAAATTGATGACCCACAGTATTGATCTTCTGCAACTACTGTAATTCAGACGTTAATTTGGTTTGCAATCCATTTTCTTTGGAAAAAGCTTGTCACTATATTGCATCCATCTTCTCATTCTAGCATCTATTAGTGTTATTTTAGTATTATGAATATAGTGCTATAGGATTTATTATTTTGATTTATTATTATATTTTCTCTTTTTATTTTATTTTAATTGTTAATTTAACTTTATTTGATTTTGCCATTTTCATTTTTGTGTTAGTTGTGTTATTTATTATTTCTATTTAGCTTTAATTTATATCTATTATAGTTTTAGTATTAGTAATTTTAATACTTTAACGTGCAAAGGCAAGATTTCTCATTTTTAGATATTATTTATTTTAACTTAAGTTTTTCACCTCATATTTATATTTTATTTCAGCTGTATTTAAAAGACCAAAAATTTTTTTAAATAATTTTCTTTCTTTTAAAAAAATAAAAATAACAACACTGGCTTCTATCTAAAGCCTCAATCTAAAACATCTAATGCCACCTTTACATTACAAAAAAATAAAAATTAAATAAAGTATGCAAAGTAATTATGATGTAATTTATGTTGATTCTCATACACAGCCAACGGAAAATTCAGTGCCATGACAACAGCTCTGATCCAGCACTTCATCTACACGGAACCAAAGCCAAACCTAAGCTTACAAAATAGTTTTGCTGCCTTGCAAGCAGTGCTGTTTTATTAAACAAATGCAAATCTAGTATTTTTATGAAATACTAGACATTCATCCTACTATAGTTATTTCTAGTGAACAAAACGGAGTAGATGTTCAGTGTTGGTGTGAACTGTTGATTATTTGTTCAGATGCCACCTCTTGCATGACCATCTCAGTCTTCATATGAGACGCTCAGTGTGTATGTAGGGTTTGTGCTTGTGAGACACTCACTCATCCTTGTAGTAGCAGGGATAAGGGAATGCCTGCATCTGGACCGCGGGCCCATCTATGGCTTTACCCGTCTGCATTTCGATGATGGCTCTCTCGATGCTCTCCTGCAGGTACACGAAGCCTCGGTTGTACCGCTGGGTCTTCGTTGATGACATGAAGGCATCTTTCACCCAGAAGGGATTCCGTACGCGGTCTGTGCGCATGACATTCTCGATGTTCATTCGGATGGTGTAGTCGACGTTCGGGGGCAGGCTGCTGGAGGTCTCCTCAGGAAGTTTGAAAATAATGCCTGTGAAGATGAGCAGAGCTCATGTGTATAAAAGGGAAGTGATCTGTTGTCATAGTAACCTCAAAGGCCTGCTGCTCCTCGATAACAGTGGAAATCTATATCCCAATGGAATTGAATCGAATTGCATTGAATTACAGGCTTTACAGCCCGATGGCTCTTCAGTGCCTTTGGTGTCCTCAACCGAGAGTATCACCAAACGCATGAGTGGAGTAGTCAGTTGAAGAGGTATCTCCTGATGAGAGTGTGTGTGTGTGTGTGTGTGTGTGTGTGTGTGTGTGTGTGTGTGTGTGTGTGTGTGT
>NW_015549703.1:854547-890415 GCF_001515605.1 Sinocyclocheilus anshuiensis | reverse complement strand
CGTGAACTAGCTGGCGTAGAGCTCACGGTTTTGAGCCAGTCTCTCCGCCTTCTCGTCGAGTTCATCAGTGGAGTTGAAGGCTCGGTAGCGGTCGAAGTTGACACAGGAGGAAAGGTTCATCATCAGTATGGAAAGGGTGGTGATCTGCTCCATGATAAACTTGTTTTTCTCTAAAAGGACTGTCATGTTTGCTGCAGAGAGAGTTTGAAAAACTGTTCAAGCCACTGCAGATTTAGGATAAGACTCTTGTGTATAGGAGCAATGCATCTCTGGCTCTGGCTCATGAGTTGTCAAATGCTCGGCTGTAAAACTCCATTCGGACAGGGATAGTTTTCCCAGAGGAGGTTAGGTAAATTTGTGTCTCACAGACATAAGCTCTATTCTGAGAGTAATTATTTCTCAGGGAGACATGATTTCAGCATTTACAGATGGTTGTCTGTGATTTAATTGCCATGTGAACCATTAATGTCTGTTTTTGCTCCCCATTGCTAACAGTTTATAGACAAACTCCAGGGTCTTGTGGTTATTTAATTAGTTAATCTGAATTTACAAGAAAGAATTAATAGTAAAAACTATTTTTTATATAAAACTATTAATAAATAAGTATTTATTTATTCAGTCATAATATTAATACATATACACATTCTTTTAATGTGCAGTATTATGGAAGCCACAGTTGTATTACGGTTCCTGCCACAACTGAGAAACAAATATGAATCTTTAAGTTATAAAAATAATGAGAAACTCTATCATAATTATGGGTTAACATGCTACAGTATATTATTTAGAAAAAAATAGTGTTGTCAAACGAATAATCGCGATTAATCGCATCCAAAATAAAAGTTTTTGTTTACATATGTGTGTGTACTGTGTATATTTATTATGTATATATAAATACACACACACGCATGTATATATTTAAGAAAAATATGTTAAGTTTATACATTTAAAATATTTATATATAATATCAATTATATGAATATAAATATATACATGGAAATATTTTCAAAATATATACTGTATGTGTGTGTATTTATATATACATAATAAATATACACAGTACACATACATATATTATGTAAACAAAAACTTTTATTTTGGATGCGATTAATCACGATTAATCGTTTGACAGCACTAGAAAAAGCACATCATTATGACAACATTTCATTAAAATGCAAAACTTTCTCATGATAATGACTTAGTAACTTGTAATAATGAGAATTTTCTCATAAAAATTACTTTGTTTCTCATAAATATTAGAAATGTTCTCACTATAATAACATCTCCTAATAATGAGAAACTTTCTTGTAATAATAATGCTGCATCACCATGATGCAAGCATTGCATGTACTGTTACTTACAGAATTGGTTGAGAGTTGCACTCATTTGTGCAACATCAATGCCGGTCTGAGTCTGAATGAAGTTTTGGACGAAAGGATTGCGCAGAGAATTCTGTGAAGAGTAGTTTGATAAGAGAGCACTTAATGCAGTAGAGGGGGAAAAAATAAATAAATCAAATAAAAAGTGTTTATTTAATTTTCTCTTGACTGAATACCTGAAGTATTGGCAAGGTTTTTGTCAGGATGTTGGCAGACTGCATCACATATGAAGATGACTCTATCCACTCGGACGCATAAAGCTGTAGATCACCAAACTGGTGCAGTGTAGAATTTGACTGCAAGAAAGAAGGAAATTATTTGTTACCAAAAAAAACACCAAATGTTACAAGAAAACACTACCCGTCTATATCTTAAAAGGAGAATCAATATGACTATAGATGCGGGTCAGAAGTCCAGATTTATGCTGCAGTCTATCCCAAGTCAGAAGCGGGATATTCCTATATACTTTATCTTTGCAGGTATCTGATTCTCTGCAAATACGTCTCCTAGCAACTGTGGAGAATAAATGACGTTGTACAATGTTAACTGTACAATTACCAACAGAGAAGGTCATTTACTATGTTTTACACACCTGCCTCTGTAGGAACTTTTGTTTGATTCAAGTAAACTACACTTTTCCCTTGGTGTTGCCATGTTTGATTTCATACGTTCATCAGTTTTTTTTTCAAGGCAGAAAATTGGAAATTCAAACTTTTGAAATAAAAACGTAACACATATGTAAAAGTGGTCCAAACTGGATCCAATTACACATTTTTGCTTTTTACATGCATGCAAAAATTATCTCTTTGTCAAAAATCAGCGAAAGTGTAAATGTGTCCTACATGCTAAATATTTATTCGTAAGATGTTTTAAACCAGCACCTTTCTCATGAGCTCTCTCGTCACTGGTGTGTCTGGTGAGTACAGGACCTGTCCTAACAGCATGGGTTTGAGGAAGGCCCAGGCCACCGCGCCACCTGTAGTGTTCACCATATCCAGGTAGAGGTTCATACAGAAGGGACCTGGACATAAGCAGTATATTAATTAAGCCTGACCACAGCACTTCATCAAACTGAACTCAATATGCTGTAAGCAGATTCTTGACAGGTCATTATCATAATGTTTTAGTGCACATTTAGCTGTGTGCTCAGAATATGCGTTCATACTAGCATCGGGTGGGATTTTGAACTTCTTAATCAGCTCTTTTCTTTTGTGGTCCGTCTGGACAGAAGGATCAGTCTCCGTTACGATAGGAACTTTTGCGATGGCGAACAGCGTCAGGATGCCGTTTTTGCATAAGGCACGAGCAATGGTACTAAAGGTGGCCCTGCTAGACATGGTGGACCGCTTTCCCCTCACCAGCTGTGGGAAGGAGAATACAAAGACAGGTTTTATTTAAAAATAAAATAAAATAAAATAAAATAAAATAAAATAAAATAAAACTTACACTGTGGAACTCTTGGTCGGCCACCAGGTTTAGTTCTCCAATGTTTGTCAGGTATTCCTGCAGTTTGTTAAGGGCAGGTACCAGTTTGTGCATCATGTCCGTCAAAAACTTGATCATCTCTAGCATGATTGCCACCAAATCCTGAATTTCTTTGGACAACACCAGCTGCAACAAAATGTCCCAAGGTTACGACAGACAGCAGCAATGTAATGTATATTGCATAATATAGTTATTTGTTCTGGAACTTGAACAGAAAATGGTTTATATACATTAAAAATATAAAAGTGGCAATGTCTATGGCTCGATAATCCAGTCAATTACACACTTAAACACTTTTGAATGAAATAATTAAAAAATATATATTATTTTCTCTCTTTACTTTAAACTTAATGGAAGCAAACCAAAGATTATAATAGATGGTTTTTCATTACAAATAAACAGTACAGCAAAATCTTGAATGGCTAACAGTGAGCTCAGGTTGCCCCAGCCCCAATCTAACCGTAAATGAGAAAAATCCATAATAATAAATGCATAAAAAGCAAGCATTATTATTTATTTCATTGTAACTATATGCAAAACTTTTCTTGTATTTAATTTCACTGGATGTACAATATATACAATACATTCTGTGCCCAGCTCTTTACCCTGAATAAAGCCGCCTTCGTGTCCACATGGCGAAGAAAGAGAACCGTGATGCTGTACCATTCACGTGACAGTTCACAGAAGGTGCTGAAGATCTCCTGCCCTGCAGGGTCCAGTTGCAAAGACGAGGGGTCCGAGCACTGGTGCAGGTTTGCCAACCATGCCAAGATCTGTGAAGAGGAGAGAGATGACAAACAAAACACATTACAATAAATTTGCACTCTACAAGACTTCACACTGGTGAGAGACAGAGATATTTGTTACTAAAGCGTATTGCGCTCAACACTCTGTGAGCAAGCAAAAGACAACAATGGCAATGAAAATGAAAATGCTCAAAGTTGTTTAGGTAGGATGGGGGGAAAATCCTTGGGAGGAACCAAGACTCAGCAAGGGGAGCCCATCTTCCTCAGAATAAAGTGTGATTCAATTTATTTTCATTTCTGTCTCACACTGTGTGAAGCCATGATTTTTGGACACATCTTTTGAGCCCCTCTGATGTATGCATGAGTTGTGGTGTACCTTCATGTTGCTGCTGGGTAGAGGGTAATCTAATAGAGCCTGAAGAATGTGAGGGGGAAAGTTGGTATACCGCTCGACATCCTGAACAAACAGAGTGGTATTTTTCAGCAGCTCTGAAACTTTCACTTCAGCTGTCAAAACGCAAGACAAAAGACAAGTGAGAGAGCAGACATGCACGCATGACAAGGTTGAAAAAGACTGATTGGACCACCATCTGATAGCTAAGGAACACTTGTGTTTCCGCAGTACTTTTGATAGAGGCGACAGCGGTACGTACCTGGAGATGAAATATTGATATTAAGATTTTTCAGAGTTGAGACGTTGAAGCCCACAATTTGAGAGAGAGTTGATGTCCTTTATAAAAAAGAAAGAGAGAGAAGAGACAGAGATTAAAACCATGAGTAGTATTCCTAGACAAACTGTTTGAAATGTTTTAACATTATTTATATAAATATAAATATGTATACATTTATCTACATATTATTTATTTAAAATGTATTTTTATATATATATATATATATATATATATATATATATATATATGCACACACAATATTATGACAATACAAGTATTGTCATAAATATAATAATAATACATTAAATGGAAAACAGTGATAAACAGTTACATTTAATTTCATTATTATATTTTGTAAATTTATTTGAATTAAAAAAACGTAAACACCTGATGAATTTTTTGATGAAGATGAAGAAGTGGAGAAAAAAAATGAATTTAATACACTGCACCATTGTTTTTTATGCAAATAAAAAAATAGCTACATTTTTTTTTGCATTTATCTACTTTCACTCAACTAAAAATATAAGTAGCACAGCAACTTTTAGTAAGTTACTCCCCAACACTACTGAACATACATAGTACAAGCTACAACAACAAGGTTGAAGGTCATTATAGAAAGCAGTACCAGTCCACTTCAGTGTTGTAAGTGTTAGGGTCTCCAATGAATGTCTGGAAAATCAGATCATAGATGTCGGTGGTTCGGTTCACCAGGTTGGTTGTGAGCACATGGAAGGCCTGAACTGCGGGAACAACAGTGTCGCATAGCACTCTGGGACCCAGAGGTAGAACCTGGGTGATCAGCTGCACAGAAGCCATGTTTTCCAGAGCACACACCTACGTTATCATGAAAGAAGTTAGCTTCAGAATACTTGAAATATAGGATATGAGTCATATGGCCTAATAATTTGTCATTTTCTATTCTCTTTACAACTTGGAATGAGCATAGCAATAATAACAAGATGGTAATTCTTGCTGGCATATGCTTTTTAAAAAATCTCTTTTTTGTGTCTAAACCATCAAAAATCTCACCTTAGTTAACAGGTGGTCCAGTATCATGCCCGAACTCTCATTTGCCCAGTTGGCTGAGCCTAATTCAAAAGCGGTGTTTAGCACTTGCAGTAGAAGATGCAGATTTTCTGCAGAGAGGCAAGAGAAATGGAAGAGGGAAAACAAAGATCACGCTTTTGCAGAGCTAAAGTAACTTAAATTCCCTACAGGCATCATTACTTGCACCTAACTCCACTTTCAGGCCAACCTCACAGTGCAGCAAGAGGCAAATGATCTAGCAAAGAATCCCCCCTTAGAAAAGAGACATTGAAAGCTTTATGGTGCTCTGTGCTGATTTAGATCTGACAGCTCTTACGTGTGCAACACCTTAAGCAATATAAAAGATCAGACAGTTATGAGGGAAATTTAATGCTCAACAAGACATCAGCTTTATTAAAGAAAATATAAAGCAAACTGAGAGGCTTGAAAAGCAGCTTATCAATTTAAATGAGGGAGTGCTGCAGACAATGAAATTGGGGAATAAAAACTGTGGATCTCCAGAGGGAAAAAAATGGTGCACTCTGGAGCACAGCATGATGATATGTTTTAAAGTTAACTCTTGAAAAGGATAGTTCATCTAGAAATGAAAATTATTCACTCAAAGTACTTTTGTCTTGTTATCTTGTTTCAGAAAAGAAAGTAATATTTGACACTTGTTTTCAGACCATACATTATCTCTTAATTAGGTTTATTATTTTATCCCAATGTTAAATTATTTTCTTGCTTAAAGCACAAACATCACTAAATTTAGTTAAATCTATGCCTAAAACAAAAACTATTTGAATACATTTAAGGATTTATAGTAAAATAATACTTGCATACAGGTTTGGAATGACACAAGAAAGAGTAAATAATGACCTTTAAATTTTTGGGGTGACCTACTTGTTTAAATAGACTGGGCTGATAATATAAAAGAGAGTATGGGGTAGGAAAAAGAAACATTTGCTATTTTAAAGAGCACAGGCACTGTAAAAGGCTTTCTCATACTCCTGGCTGAATATTGCAGAAAGCAGACTTCAAACCTGCCATTTACTACTGCACTGCTATGAAAAGCACCAAATCTTTGCAATGTCACAAACATAAAGCAACATACTTTGTTCAATGTCTGTGGGGATTACTAAGAGTAATTTATTTCGAGGGAGAACCTGGAGTCTGCGACATTTACTGTGCACATGCATCTTGTTCTTGAGCTAAATAAATGTAAATTATGCAAAGAAATAATTATGTATTCACACGGCTGAATGCAAAATACTTATACACGCTATATGCAACTGTGGGAACAAAAGATCGTGGAAATAAAACCCCTGAATGAACAGTGTTATAGGTAGTAGATCTTGCAAGATGATTTATGTACCTTGGGATTCGTTGGCCAGACTTCTCATGATGGACTTAATAAGAGAAGAATATGGCAGGTCTTCTGGAAGGCTATTAGCGAGGTTTGTCAACAGCACAGGCAGCCTATGTAAACAGAGAAAAGTTTAATTAACTAACAAAAAGTTGCTCTTTCCGCTGGGTTAGCTTAATCATAATGTACTACTATGGATTATGATCATTTATTTTCATGACCCCAAGACTGTTCTTTTCAGAGTCATAAACTATGTTTCTCTGAAGAAGTAAGCAATTATGCAGGGTAAATGCCATGGTGGCTGAAATTATGAGAGCGAAGTAATAGCCATGCATTGAACAAGAAAAAGAAATGAAAAACTGGGCCTAGTTATGAGCTTATAACCAGGAACCAGCCTTGGGAGCACAACCTCAAAGAAACTCACTTGTCGGTCCAGTTAGTGTCATTCACCCCCAGCAGATGGCCGATATTCATGCTAGAAGCCCCCAGCACTATTTTGGCGAGTTCAGACTCCACATTGCTGCTATTGCCCAGCGAGATGAGATTTTGGATGGTGTGCAGCAGCTGCTGGGTAATAACAGCTGTTTGGGTGAAAGGGTTTTGGTCTGCTTGGATGATCATTAGGATTGTCTTAAGGGTCTGCTCTAGGTCACCTATAATGGTGCTGGAGGAATTTGTGTTCATGTTGTGCACCAAGGCCAGAAGGATGTTGACAGAACTGGCTACTTGAGATACAGCCCTACTGACATCCACAAAGGTGCTGGTGTCATTAAGAACAAAAGACATTGTCTCCATTAGGTTGAGTGTGATATTAATGTATGGCCGTCCCTCAACAGGCATTATCGAGTATATGGAAGATGCAACCTCACTTAAAGAGTTCACTGCTTGTGAGATTTGGATAGGGGAACCGGATAACATAAGGCCCTCGTAGAGACTCATGGACACTTGATTAGACACGGTCATCAAGATGTAAACAAGGCCATTTGGAGTCATATGCATGGATGTCGGATCATAAGTAATGTTTAGAGAGTTAAGAAGAGACTGTGTAACCAGCTGGGAGATTTCTGGGAAGTGGGATGTAATTTCCGCAGTGTTGGATACTCTCGAGAGGGCAGTGAATAGAGCTGATTTGATAGCAAAGAGGTACATGTGTGTTTCCTTGGGGAGAACGACAACCATCTGATTGAACGTCTGGGTCAAAAGCATCTCCCTCTCAGCACCGCTGCTCAGGCTATAGTTTGACATGGAGAGGTTGAATAGGATGTGGGTGGCCATGGCACTGCTAAGGATGAGGGTATGGGTGACCTCTTGAACAGACTGAGCTGTGATATTCGAGAGGGCAAGGACATGGTTTAGGGAGTTAGAAATCATGCTGGTGGACATCATGACTTTTTCTATGTCTCCGGGATATGCCTCGAGCAATGCAAAGGCTTGCAGCATTTGTCCAGATATGTTGAAATACACAGCTATCTCTCCAGAGGGAAGTGAGTCAAAGGCTTCTGCAGTTTGATCCTTGGCTGCCAAATAGGATGCTACGCTCATCTGCGACCCTGGACTGGAAAACGAGCCAATTATGTTTTGGAGAATGCCAGTGACCTGAGGGCTGATGTCCTTGATTTCCTCAAAGTTCTCGGTAAGGATGTTGTTGAGCGCCGTGAGGAATTGAATTGCAGTGTCGGTGCCATTTCCACCCTGTAAGATGATATTTGACACCAAAGCTTGAAGTTGTTGGGCCATGTGCTCGGTTCTTTGCGCAATGTTCAGAGGTGGCTGGTCGGATAGCACCATGGCCACGTCAATTGTTCTTCCTAGGCTCTCTGCAAATTTCTTTACATTATCAAGGTCCTGCAAATTCCACCCATCACTTCCGATGTCCATGAACATCTCCAGGAACTGCTGTCCATTGCTAGGGAGTGTCAAGTAGGACAGCACGTTCAGAGCTGTGTCAATGTTTTCCTCCTGACTTGTGTTTCCAGTCATTTCACTCAAATAACCCTTCAGGATGACACCCAAGTCTGGATTTGCAAAGAAAACATGAATAGTCTCCAGAATTTCAGTCGATGTGGGTGGAATGGATAGAACTTCAAGCAAGGCTTGGTAGTCGATGTCAAGAAGGTCAAGGAAGTCATCCACTGGCTCTCTCTGTACTTCGCTAGCAATTCTTCTGGCATTTCTTGTGTGGGACACAAGACCTTGCAGGTTCTGTCCCTGAGCAATTTGTATTTTAAGTGGGCTTAGATATTGTTCCACAGGGTCGAAGAGGTCACTGGTTAGTTTGATCTGTTTCAGCATGTACAAAACATTCCCCGAAAGGTCAATAAAGGTTTTTGAGAGACACGGCAGTGGCATCTTAGTTAGGGCATCTCTTACTATATCGTATAGCTTGCGCAGGATCTCCAAGACCAAATTTAGTCCAGTATCTTGAGTAGTGTACAGCCAGTTGAAAAAATCAACAGTTTTCCATAGGGTGCCACTTGTTTCTTCCAAATACAGAACTTGCTGCATTATTCCATAAAGGGTGGGCCAGTTGCCCAGCAATCCCGTACCAATGATTTGTTGGATAACCTCTTTTATTAAACTGTCAACTGTGCTTCCATTGGGGTTCATAAATATGTCTCCAGTCAGGATGTAATTAATGGTTTCCTTTGTAAAATTCATTCCGGTAAGCGTGATCTCCAGAGCTTGCATGATGATCTGAGGGCTTACAGTTGAGTTCTGAAGGAGATTGCCATTCTGTAGGATGACCTCTATAGTTTTTCCAATTGCCTCGATGTATGGCGTCATCCAGGGAGCTTCTGTCTTAATTTGCTCCAGAGCCATTTGTACTGAGGAGAGGCTAATGAATGAGAGACAAATTAGTATCGCATGTTCACAAAAAAGTTACAAAATAAAAATAAATAGCTGGATTAAATAATGTACTGTTATGCATACATGTGATAGATTATAAACCATTACAGTCCAAGATACTTAAATGTAGAGTTGATGGGACCATTTATGAATCGGCCATATGAACATAAGACGTCTACAATTTTTAAACTGGATTACTTATATTTAAAGCAGCAAAACATTATTCCATATTTAATCTTGATTTTGCTCTCCATTTCAGTGGGCACTCATATTATATTAATAGAACTGTATAGTTATAATAGACTTAGAGACAATTTCCATCATGTTCAATGATCTACAGCGGGTACAGAAATGTTCCTGCAGTCTTACGTGATTGATTCGCCCAGATATGCGCAAATGCATAATTTGATTCCTATCAGTAGTCAGTTCATTACAGGGATGAGCACATAAAGCAGAATCAATTTAAGAGCAGGGAGAAAGAGATAACAGAATAATAGAAACTACTTTATCTGCTCAAACCTGTTTGGAAGCAAAGGAGTCAAACTGAATAAATCAACCTTAATGCAAATTTAATTACTCTTACTTAGTTTGTTTGCATGATTCCAACCCCTGGTCCTTATGGTTAATAAATGCAAATCTCTTGGCAAATTTGAGAAGGTATTTTGGTAATATAATCGGCTCGTTATAATGTCGAGGTATAATGTGCGTATGAGTGCGGGCAAAATTGCTGCACGCTTTTGTTGTCGGCAATTTAGTCAAGCTATAGCCTACAGTTTGAAAAAAAAATGGTAAAAAGCTCAATAGCGTGTATCTTTATAAAAGATCTTTCACTGTTATAAGACTGCCATTTGTTTGCTGTCATGTAATATGACTTGGGTCAAGTATCACGGTAAGAATATATGATAGTGTCAGAATGACTCCAGCGCATTAATACCTTTGGTACAGCTGCATCTGGAGGAGCTGGACATTCCAGTCAGCCTGGTTTGTTATTTCTAGCACTGAGAGGTTGTATAGCATTGAAGTGTAATGCAACAGGACTTCTGTAAGGTGACTGACAGCAAAGGTACTGTTCAGGATCGCCCCATAGAAAGTCTCCAGTGACTCGGCCATCATTCCTGCAGTGGCGTTTATCCATAGAGGGTTCATTGCCATTCCCTGTTTAGAAAGAGAGGGACAAAGTCTAAATCAGTCTTTAGTGCACACTACCATCTAGTGGTGACATATGACAGTTGCATTTGAGAGCCATAAAAAAGGTTGTTATTATAAAACTGGAACTTATTGTCTCACTGTCATATTAAAGGCTGGAGCTGGTTTATTGTAGGCTGCTATGACTGGCAGTAGGCTGATGTTACACCACAAAGCAACAGTGTCTTCACTTATTCCAGCACCAGCTCTGACATCCTGCCATATTTGCTGCATGTAGCTGCAGTTCAGGTTCTGACCCTCCAAACCAGCCTGAGGGGTGAGGATATAAAATAAAATAATTATCACAAAAGCCTAACACACATGGAGAGATTAGACAGGATGGCACTGAATTGTTTTTTTTTTTTTCTCTTTTACAATTCGCTATTTAATTCTGGAGTCAAAAAGTCATCACATTTAAAAAGAGCTTGTAAATGCAAGAAAAACAAAACACAGATATTCAGGATGTGTCAGGATGGCAAAAGGTTTGGGCCATAGTTCGTACGTTGGGCCCAGGGGAAGGGGAGGGGAACCCATCCATGATCTAATTTTATGCCTTGTGAATACAAGTGATGTGATCATTGATACTATAATAGACAAAGCATTCACTGAACATGTAGCAGAGAAGTAGAGATATATGACTCCTGCCAGGATCTGAGCATCTGTTGTGAAAGGAAACCAAATTCTCTCTAGGGATGAAAAGTAGCACCTATGCTCGCAAGCTAATGTCTAGCTGTTTATCTGTGATTTATACAGTTCTTGGCACACTGAGTAGGCCTTTTGGGCCAAGGTTGTTGTATTCATTTCAGAAAAAATGTCAGAACATTTCCCAAATATATTTATTAATGATGCCTCTGGCTGTTTGGAAACACACAAAAAGCTAATTAACAACTAACACCAGGTTATGCAAGAGCCAATCTCCTCAATGCCTGATCAAAAACATAGTGCGTTACTAGGATATCTTGTCCTTACTAATAAAAAGAGATTTTCTTAAATTAGTGCTAGGGTAACCTTTCAAATTCACATTTTTTGTGGTTTCAGTTACTCTTCGGTTAGCATAACAGGTGGCAATCAGAGTACTCAGAAAAAGTTTTCTCAACCAATGAAATTTTGGATTCAAGATCAAAATCAAGTCATCTGGCTAGTGGGATGCCATCTTAAAGGGAACCACTGTAAAACAACTGATCATACATACAACTTTCCATTTTGATTTTACACTGTCATGCTTACATAACGACAGTCTTTTTTCTGCTGTCACTAAGGACTTCAGCTATTTTAAGCTGAAGCCACAACAAACACATTGTAGGTGTCTGAGAACATAGTATCATGCACATGACTTTGCTATTGATTGGGCATGTGTCATAAATGAGAATGTCAATCATTTCTCAACAAGCTTCAGTGGCATTATATAGAAATTCCAGCACACCAACCCTCTATTATATATAGCAAAACCCTGCATTCTTTACACTGTTTCAGAAAGGTCTGTATAAGTATCTTAACAGTCCACCACATCAGTAGATAGGAATGTTGTTCTAACCTGCAGAGCAACTTCTGCAGTTGACACAAGGGCCTGTAGCAATCCACCAACAAAGGACTGAGCAGTGAAACTGCTGGTGTTCGTAACATGAACAATGCCTGGCAAAAGACTGGACAATGGCTGCTGGAGGACGTGGAGGAGCTCTGAGGAGAAGAAAGCACTTGCATTAGATGCATACAGTTCAGATCTGAAAGACTGTACGAAACATGAACGCCTACCCTTCAATACTTTTGCAGCTTTTCTCACCTGTTTGTGCCTGCATGTTGTGAGCACTGTTGACAATGGCTTGTTGAATTGTGGACACGACAGACGGCAATGAATCCCACATAGGAGTACCTTTGAAGGTTGAAAACAGAGCAACCAACATCTTCTCCAACCTGTTGTTCAACAAACACAGTCAGATTAACATTCAAAACTGAGAGACAATAAGAAATAAATCTATTTTTAATATGTATGCTCATTGGTTTTATTCCCAGGGCATGCATTAAAAATGTATATATAAATGCAATGCAAGTCGCATTGGAAAAAGGCATTCTGCCAAATGCAAAAATGCAAATATGTGTGTGCTTTTTAATATATTAATGCTCTGGGATTCTGAAGAACCTTCTCCATCCTGACCAATGTAGCAGAATTTAATCAGCTGATTTAATTGGCATCCCATTTAAAGACTAAACAACTCAATTTTGGCAAGGAGTATCACACTTACTGATCGTTTCTGCTGAAATCGTGAGGTGACAGACTGATCGACTGCCTCTGACATTTCTGCCACCGCTTTTTTAATTTAAAAGTCATTTAAGTGTAGAAAATCCCCCCCAAATGCTTGGTTATTAGAATTATCATACATAATAATCAGCTTTTGTAATATGCTGCTTTGCACTGACAAAAAAAAAAAAGGAACAAATGTGAAAAGAACAAAAGCTTGTCAGATCTTCAGCGTGAGAAAAAGACCGGCCCAACAACTACTGTATCAGTGTTCATTTTAAAGTTGTCAAAGTTGTCAAAGAGAATCTGAGTATTATGGCCACATGGACTCTCTATGATTCTCTTGACTATATAAATGAAGCTTACTTGTCAAAGGTCAGCTGGTCAGCACTCCGGGAAAGGATCTGGACCAGAACGCCTACGGATTCTGTGACAGTCTGGGTGGACTCATTCATGAATGGTGACATAGAGCCCAGAAAGACTGCAAGCTGTGGCATCACAAAAAAGTTGAATGCTCGATACAAGTATACATAACACATTTATATTTGTGTGTGTGTGAATTGTATTTATTTGCGCAATAAATCAACACATTTCATAATATGGCAACATTTTCTTGTCAAAAGATTTGTTGGTTGTGAAGGAGCTGTCAATTACAGGCCTTTGAGAAATAAAAGCAACTTACCTGTTCTGTTATTTCATTTAGGCTGCCAAGACTGAAGTTGCCTAGGTTATGCCACATGTTTGTATATCCTAAGAAAAATATTTAGTACATATATCTATGACATCTTGATATAGAAATAATGGTTTAAATAGTTTTACTAATATATGGCCACACTAACAAACTGTTTTATAATGAATCCCGATTACCAACAAACACCATACAGTGAACTTGCCTTCATTTGAGTTTAGAATATACTCTGTGACCTTGAGAATCACAGATATGATGGGCTGAGCAGTGTTGTTTGATGGCAGTGAATTCTGAAGCTCTCTCATCACATTCACAATGCTGAAAACGAAAAAGAAACACCAACTGTCATTACCTGTGCATATACAAATATATTTACTGCATTTACACTAAAATTCAAAAGACTGGTGTCCGTTTTTGAAAGTCTCACCAAGGCTGCATTTATTTAATCTAAAAGGCTAAAACAGTAATACTGTGAAATATTAATACAATTTAAAATAGCTGGTCTTTTTTAATATATTTTGTAATTGTGAAATATGTTTCTGGTAAAGCTGAATACAGCAGCTGTTGTTCCAGTTTTCAGTGTCACATGATCATTCAGAAATCATATGTAGATTTGGTGCTCAAAAACATTTCTTGCTATTATTAATGTTGAAAACTGTTGTGCTGCTTAATATTTTTTGTGTAAACAGTGATACATTTCATACATTTTTGTCAGCATTTATTATGAATAGAAAGTTCAAAAGAATAGCATTTATTTAGAATAGAAAACTTCTAAATAAATATTATAAATTACTTTAGTCTAAGTAATATTATAAATTACTTTACTGTCATTTTTTATTAATTTAATGCATTCTGGCTAAATAAAAGTATTAATTTATATTTTTTTAAAAAACAATCTTACCGACCCTTAACTTTTTAATGATAGTTTAGGGATGGATAGATGGATAAATTGATAAAAGGACAGATCTCTTTGTTTTTCACTATCTACTGTATATTTATAGATCTCCTTGTCTATATATACATAAGCCTCTAAGTGCAGTTTGAAATTTTCTTCTAAAATTAGCATTTTTATTAGGCTGCTATGTGTAGTTTCAGTAATTTCCCTTTAATGGCAATGAATAGGTTCATTAGACTGCCATTTAAGTGAAATAACTGGACATAAACATAGGAGCCTGATAGAAATTTTCAAACGGAACTTAGAGGCTTTTGCATCTGAACTCTTCATATATATATATATATATATATACATACACACACACACATATGTGTGTATACAAAAATATATAGTCTATACTTACACTTCATTCCATTTGTCTGGTCCAGCAGATTGGGAGATGGTCTGCAAATACGTTAAAATGCTGTTTTTCATGGGAACCAACACCTCAGCGACCTCTGCTGGCAAAAGGCCATGAATAGCTCCCCCTACCATCTGGATAGTCTCCTGTGTGAGGTGGTTAGCCTGCATGTAGTATATATTGGGGTTCAGGGTCAGCTGAAGTGAACCATTAAAAGCACCAAGAATATTGTTAACCACATCCTGAGGTAGAGCTCCAGTTTCATTTGAAATACTCTCCAGAACTACTCTGACAGCACTAATGATGGCTTCTGTGAAGTTTTCACTTTGGAGACCACCATCAGTGCTAGCCACCTGTAGAGCGTAGGTTAGTCTCTGAGACAACTGTTCAGCAACAGCGAGGAAGGCTTTGTCCTCAGGGGAGAGTAGGGGGGCCATGGCTTGCAAAAGTTGGTCAAGATTCACCCCAGCTGCAGCAAGATCTACAGAGCTAACGTTCCCCTGGAAGATTGCAGCAAGTGCCATTGTCAGTTGTTGGTTAATGATAAAGTCCTTTGTCAAGTTGCCTTCATTTGAGCTCAGAAGGTTTTCTGTGACCTTGATTATCATTGATATGATGGGCTGAGCTGTGTTGTTTGATGGTAGGGAATTCTGAAGCTCTGTCATCACATTTGCAATGCTAAAAAAAGGGAAAATAACATCAGTGCAACTGTCATCTCTCTTCCAGATATACATACAATACATATATTAAAATGTAATTAGAAAGCAAGAACGAAACAGAGAGAAAGAACAATATGCAAATATACAGTCTCTACACTCACAGTTCATTCCAAAGATCAAATCCAGCAGGCTGGGAGATGTTATTCAGATAGGATAAAATGCTGTTTTTAATGGGAACCAACACATCAGCTGCCTCTGCTGGTAAAAGGGTATGAATCGCTCCCTCTACCATCTGGATAGTCTCCTGTGTTAGTGTGTTAGCTTGGGCATAGCTCATATTGGGGTTCAGGATCAGCTGAAGTGAACCATTAAAAGCACCAAGAATATTGTTAACCACATCCTGAGGTAGAGCTCCAGTTTCATTTGAAATACTCTTCAGAATCACTCTCACAGCACTGATGATGGCTTCTGTGAAGTTTTCACTTTGGACACCACCATCAGTGCTAGCCACCTGTAGAGCATAGTTTACTGCCTGAGAGAACTGGTCAACAACAACAAGGGACTCTTTATCTTCAAGACGGAGTAGGGGAGTCAAGGCTTGGAGGAGCTGTTCAAGATCCTTCCCAGGTGTTGTGATATCTACAGAGCTAATTTCCCACTGGAAAATTCTAGCAAGTGTTGTCATCACTTGTGGGTTAGTGATCCACTCCCTTGTCAAGTTGAGGTAGGTCATGATCTGAGCTTCAATTTCAGCAGGAATACTGATGTTCATTGGGGAGCCTAGAAAATCGTAGAATGCCTGCTGTATCTCAAGAGTTCCTTTAATCAGTGCCAGCTCACCCTGCAGCATGGTCATGATTGTATTGGCAACATGTACAAGATCCTCGCCTTCCAGAGGAAACCTCACATGAGTCAAGTTCTGGATCTGATTCATTGCTAGCGTCACCATATCTGCTTCTGCATTGATGAGTGCCACCTGCATTTCAGTCATGCATTTCAGTTGATGGAGAATCTCTGCAAACATACTGCCACTGGTGTCATTTCCAAGCTTGTTTAAATACCACAGTGTGATTTCTCCATACACCCTTTGTGCATACTGTCCCTGCACCATCAATGTCGAGTTAATGGTGTGGTATGGGTATTGTTCTCTGAATACCTTTTTCAAGAGGTCTTCCAGAATGTTGAGCTCATTTGTAATATTAGTGATGTTCTCCACATCAAGACCTTGAAGGTTTTGTCTAATGGCTGACAGTGTTGTTATCAGCCCCTCTTCTGTCAGTGCAAGTGGGTCAGATCCAGAAATGGGCATGTTATTTAGTTTCTGATACTCTACTGAAATTATGTTAAGCCAATTATTAAGCGTCATTTGAGCATTTTCTGCCATAGGTATTACTCCAAGTAAACCAGAAGCAGTCTGGATGAGCTGAAGGACACATTCGGCCTGTCCTTTAGCAGGAGGCTTTTGGGGAGACTGTGTGGTTTGAGTGTTCATGCATTGTGGGATTTGAATGGCCATATTCAGAGTCTGCAGTACGGATGCCGACCAATTAGAATGAATTACTGAATTGACTTGTGCTAATTCAAAAATGGTGAGATTGGAGGCTTGTAAAACTTGACTGATGTTGAAAACAGGAGATGCATAAGCCAGCTCAAGAAGATACTGAATCTTCCTGAAAATTTCCATTGAGGCTTCTGCTGGCCGGGACATGTTCCATGGCAGGAGCAGAGCGAGAACATCAAGCACAACAGGGAGAGTCATGTTACCCTGAAGAGGTGTAATTGGGATGGTCATATTATTTCCAAATGCAAGGATTGCTCCAAGATTATCAAAGACATTCTGGACATCAGCAACACAGTCCTGGCCAAGAGCTGAACAGATCTCCAGATCACGAATGAGGGCATGAGTCTTATTTAGCACTGCTTCTAACTGGTACTGCTGCTCTGGAGGCAAGATGGCTCCAAGTTGGCTCAAAATAGCTTGAAGAACTGCAAAACTATCCTCTACATTTAGCATCTGGATGGACCCATTGTTCAAGACCTGAAGGACGCCCATGATGACTGGGTGCATGCTGGTTGTTTGGGAACTTCCTGGCAACAGGTTCTCTACCTGCCCCAGTCCAAGAGCTGCCATGATGTCGTTTAACAGAGTGAGCAAGAGCTGAGTGTCAAACTGTTGTGTGGACTGAATGTTGGAGAGGAGCTGAATTTCTTTATCAGCTGTATTAATGAGGTTCAGCAAAAAGTCTTGTAGTGAGATGTCACTACCAAGGAGCTGACCTGGTAGACCATTGTCAATGACTTGCTGTAAAAGTGGCATGTAACTGTTTTGGAGGAGAGCCACTGTCCCCTGGAGAGGTCTAAAATCAAATGAAAAAGGTGGAATTGAAAGTCATTGTCTATAAAAAAAAAAAATCTATATTGTATCACCAATAGGACTTTTTATGTAATCTGATACATTCTGAACATCAAGTATGCACATAGTAGTACATAAGTTAATGTATACAAATAAAAAAATATTAAATTACTTTGGTATCAATAAATTCTTAAATAAATTCAGCAAATAATCACTACCTTAACAGGCTGTCAGGTTCTCTTGACACTTCAAAGATCAAAGAACGAATCAGTGGAACAGCTTTTTCCCAGGTAAAGCTGGTCTGACAGGTGAAGGCAGATGGAAGAAGCGTGCCTGCAAAAAAGTGTGTACAATTCACTGCATATTATTTATAATATGGCTGAAATAAATAAAATTCTGATCATGCAATATCTTCAGTGATTCTACTATGAACTGATAGATTGATTGGAAATGATAACGCTTTGCCATACATTGTCAAATTTACACATATTTCATATCAATGAATTGGCATTACTTTACAATACGGTTAAATTTGTTCAAACGTATTAATGCATTAGGTATCATGAACAATTATACAAAGAATATATTTAAAACATTAAATGTTATACTGTCATTTTAAGTTCACTAATAAAACATAATTAAATAAATAAAAATAAATAAAATAAATGTATTTATAAAAATAAATAAAAAAATTTGCAATACAAAAACGGTCTTGATTTTAAAATGCTATTAAAATCTCATTGGTATAAAATTAATAACGATATAAAATCATACAACTTAAGAAACAAAGTGAATCAATTTATCCAATATTCATCTTTTTTTTACACTCACAGTTTGGTGATGCAGTGGCATTAGGTTGGTAGGTCAAAATCCAATAAGCCATATGGACATATGGTTCCATGGAGGGCCACAGATAGCTGTTCTCTAGCAGAGAACCCATGTTCTCAAATGTGCCAGTAGCCCTGTTTCACAAAAAAATTCAAATGCAAATAAACATATAAAATGTATTTAATATGTGATAAAGGTACTTAGCTAGACAGAGCTCTGTTTCTACAGGGACTGTTTTAGTTTGGTTCACCACTTGATACAATTATAAACAAGCAACATCCTAGTCACATAGTAGTTATTGACAATTACTAGGTTTCTGACCTGGTCAAAAGAATTTGGGACAATCCAACTGAAATGTTCCCAGGGATCCAAGCTGCAAAATAGTTCTCATTAAGCACAGTTTGCAAGTTCTGGAGGGCAGTGACATACTGCAGGGCGGTTGTGTACAGGTTGTGCCACTCTGCCATAAGTATTGAGGGTGTGACATTGTACATTACAGTTCCATTCACAGCACCAACCAACTGCTGGACCTGTGAAAACACATTTAGTTTAGGCAGTAATATAATGGTTAATTTCCATTTTTTGTCAAATAATAACAAGGTTAGAAATGTTCTGGCCATTACTTCTAAATACACCCCCTTACCTTCTCAGTTACTGGCAAAAGTGATGTTAACAGCATTTCCTCAAGACGTGTGTCATTCCCAGCGCAAACTAGAGTGCCCCACAACTGAAGGTCTATAGAGCTGTATGTTGACATCCAAGCCCAGGGAGCAGAAAGGTCTTTGCAGCTAGTGTGACCCTCTAGAACCTGTATGAAAATATTAGAGGACACCCAATATGACAAATAAATACTTTAATGAAAACTACAAGAAGCACACACTTAGACTTTTTGACCCACATTGGCCATGGTTTGCACAATAGAGTCCATGGCATGGTCAGCCCAGGCCTTAGCAAAGGTCTCATTCTGCATTAGAGAAAGGAAGGCCTCCAGGACATACTTGGCATCCCTCAGAACCACATCAATGAATGCTGTGAAACAGATAATGATAATTCAGTTAATCAGTGTGTCAAGCGTTGGAAGTTGTTTGCATTGCATAATTCTCTGCACATGCTGATACATACGTAGCTGTACTTCCATTGCAACTCTCGCCACCTGCATGGATGAATGGCCAGCCATCATGAAAGTCTGAATGTATTCCCAGCCAGGCATGTCTTGTAGAAAATCAAATGCTGTACTGCTTAATCCGAAGACTCTGTATGGAAAAATGGTGAATAGGTTGGACTTTAGGTTCAAGACCTTTAAAAACAGATTTATTTTCCTCATTCAGATGTCAGCTGAACCAGCAGGAAATGGCAGTGAGAATAAAATTTAAAAAAGAGTTGTAGAAGAACCTGGTTTTGTTTTTTTATATAAAATCCATATTCATATAAAAAGTAGTGGACTAATACTTAAACTCTCTTGTTAAACCAGCAGTAACAAGCAGTTGCACAGTGTAGGTGAAAACATGCTGCATCTGTATAGTTTGACTGATTTAAAAATCTAACTACTAAAGTTTAAAAAAAACCTATATCCTGGAAGCAAACTCAATGGTATTCAAGCACAAATTCATCTGTCACATGGCATAACCAAACCAGATTTGGCAGATGCCACCACAGACATGATGCATGACATGCACTCATTCTCAAAAATAGCAACCAAAACTATGAGAGGTAAGAGAAAATACAACCCATACAATACAATTAATATGGGTTAGATACAGTGTTGGGTCATCACTTGATGTGAAATACAGATCCAAAAGGATAACTGTATTTGTTACAGAAAAACAGATCAGTTTCACATTTAATTACTGCATCTAATTCCATCTAAACACATGCAAAGTAGTCTGGGTTGACATACAATTGTTCCCCCAGGCTCTGTGGCTGAGCATCACTGCTGCGCTGGGACCTGGTGTGTTTGAGAACACCATCCAGGCTTGATGGAGAGACTAGGCCCAGTAAGCTGCTGAACACCTCCTTAGTGAAGGCTATGTCCGCCGAGGCAGAGGTCTGACTCCAGGTCAACAGCACCTGTAGGGATGAGACATGAAGATGTTATTGGTACAGATGTATTTAGTAACAGCATACATAATTTAAATGTAACGCAGAGTTAAAGGCCTATGCAAGTGGGTTTGTTCAAAATATAGTATGTAATATTTGTATGTAATTGTCAATGTGACAGTCCTACTAATTACTCTGCATGGTATTTGTCATATGCTGCATGACTTTTGAATTTAAAATAATGGTGATTGGATATTGTTGTGGAGTTCCCTCTGTGGTGAGGGGAATATCTAATTGGTGTTCCCTGAGGACTGCTGCATATACATGCTTTTTATGCAATCAGTCTCAGGGCTGTTAGCGTGTTGTTTTGTGTTTAGACTGAGCTGGTTTCCTGGGTAACAAGTGCAGCTGATGTTTGTGTGTTTTCCCACAAGATAGCAGGTAGGGAAGAGGAACTGCAAATGAGTGTTTCTCACCCTCTCAACTACAACGCAGGTGGTCCCGCTTTATATTAGGTGGCCTTAACTACTATGTACTTACATTAAATTAATAATTTGATACAATGCACTTATTGTGTACATACATGTTTTTACATTGTACTTATATTTTAAAAAATGCCTATATGTAGCTACATCTGTAATTAATTTCTGTAATTACATTTATAATTACACTGTTGACCCATCCCTTACACCTTGACCCACCCTTAAACCTACCCAAACCACCAAACCTGTTCCTAACCTTACCCATATCCCACCTCAATAGCAGCAAACGTGTTTTGCAATACAATATGACCACAATAAGTACATTGTATTTAACTATTTTTTTTATGTAAGTACATAGTAGTTAAGGCCACCTAATTAACCTTACCCATATCCCACCTCAATAGCAGCAAACGTGTTTTGCAATACAATATGACCACAATAAGTACATTGTATTGAACTATTTTTTTTATGTAAGTACATAGTAGTTAAGGCCACCTAATAAAAAAAGTGTGACCACACAGGTTAGTAAAGTCCAAGAAGGAAGTGTAATTTAATATGGCTTATTTCTAAAAATAGAAAAGCAGTATTAGTAGATACCTATATATAAGAAATGTACCTGTTCAACAACTTTCCATGTATTTATCCCTTCAAATATCTTTCCTGCTTCCCAACTCCAACAATAGGATGCGATGATGTTTTGGTCACACAAAAAGGTACGAAAGTCTGCCTCGTTGAACAGCACTTGAGTCTGAGAAGATCAAAATATTAGAATTATTGTGTAGTTATTTGTGTTTGTTTATACAGTATAAACTCCTAAACTTCAAACAATAAAAAACAGTTGGGCTGGTTCTCCCAGAACCTAGCCTACGTAAGCAACATTAGAGCATTATATGTCAATCCCCATGTGGAAAAATGTTGCAATATATCTTTTGTGAACAGTATTTTTATTGTGCGTCATTGCTAATCAAGCTCTCATTTTGTCAATTTATGCAATTTCTCCATATTGAAATACAATAACTAAATGTATTAATTAAGAGTTTAATGCTAGAGTATTATGTTGTTGTTAACTTAGTAACACACTAACACCAAACTCTAGTGAAATCAACTGTAATACGAAATGAATAAAGAAGAATCACTAAATACAACTTACGAACAGAATATTCATATTGTGCTTCATTTCTAATCATACTGTATTTCTACATTTATGCAAAAAGTGTGAAAATGTGTGTATATTTAATGCACATAAAATGCTAGCCTTAGCAAAACAAAAAATAATTTTTAGTTTAAAATGTTACTTCAATCACTGCCTTTTCCACCACAGAATAATATTAAAAACAATACAAAACTTGAGATGAGGTGGATATGACACTGGTGGAAATGTTCATGACTTTTATGAAAAAAAAAATACACGACAACTTTTGATGCATGCATATACACTGTTGGATGTAGTTTGTGGACAAATTAAACATAAGTTAACGTGTGAAAAAGTGTTTCAAAGGAGTTTATTTTCTCAAAGTCTATGGGGCTTTTGGCTTTATGCACATAGTTGAATAAACACTCCTTTTCTGAACAAATAACCTGCACTGAGCAACCATGAAAGACCTACCTTATCGAGAGGAATCTGGATTTGGTTGATAAGGTCTCTTATGTCTGAGCTAAGTAGAGCAATGCTGCTTGGGGTCACGACATCACTCAGTTTGAAATAAACATCTGTTTAAAACAAGAGAAAAATGTGACTGCACTTTTGACCAACACATGAGAGCTCTTGAGGCAGACAGCATTCTAATGCACTTGAAAGTTGCATGTCAATCCACATTTTGGGGAACATGCTGGTCAAATCAGTCCAAAAGAAGTTAAATAAAAAGCACCCATCCATAAAAAAAATATGTCTCACATGGCTCCGGGGGGTGAACAAAGTCCTCCTGTTGCGAACTGATGTGTTTTTGTAAGAAAAATATCCATATTCAAAACATAATTGGATGTTTGGATCACTTGTAAATAAACTGCACTTGGGTTCTCACTTCAACTCGCCTTCAGTGGATTGAATTCGTTACAGGCGCTTTTTATTTCACTTCTTTTGGACTGATGCATGCAACACCCGCTGAGTGGCATTAAACAGCTTGAAAGATCAAAGATAATTTTTAATATAACTCAGACTGGATTCGTCTGAAAGAAGAAAGTCATATACACCTAGGATGACTTGAGGGTGAGTAATTTATGTGCTAATTTTCATTTTTGGGTGAACTAACCCTTTATTTCTAAAATGTGTCATTTCTGTGTCAGTAGCATGACAAATTTGTAAAAAATGACTGTTTTCAAACTGGTTTCCGGAACACTCCCCCTGCCTCCCAATAGTCAAACAACCAGACAAACATCCTATGAATAGCTTGAATATGAATATCTGCACATATTAAACAGGGATAAAAAAACAATAAAAAAATTAATTAAAAAAAATGTAACAATAAAAAATACACCCTTCAGTTTTAAGTACTCATATAATAAAATTCACTTAGCTTTCTTTTATGAGAACAGGCTGTAATTGTCATGTGATTATAATTTTTCACCTTGCCAAGTAGGATGCTAACCTTTTATAAGACAGGGTGTGGTGCACATAGAACACGTAGTCCAGACTGGTTTTGACAATAGACTCATTGGTCTCTAAATCCCCTAATAATCAACATCTCCCCAAAGATAGTAAGCAACCTGGCAGCCAGCAACCTGAGGTTAAGAACCTTACTCAAGGGCAGAATGGTAGTAACCATACATGTTCTGTATAACAACCTTCCCTGTTTATCCTTCTCTAATGAAAATTTAAAAAATCTCATACAATAAATCCAACATGTCCAGATGAAAAACTAGAATGAACCACTTTTATTAACCAAAAAAAAAAATAGCATGAACCACTTTATGATACTTTAAGGGTGACTTTTCTGTCCTTTTTAAAACTTGGCAGTAACTGTATGCTTTTGTTTATATGGGTGTAGATTCTTCTGTATTCTTCAAAACAGTTCTGGAATAAATACAGGTTTGGAACAACATGAGGGTCTTCACAACACATGTTGCCCTGGCTGAAACTTTCCAAACCCATAATTTCTTTAAAACGAGGCATGTGCAACCCTGAGCAGCCTGTGAGTGCCAATACAACACAAAAAAATAATATATGAAACTACTTTCAGCTTGAATTAATAGGCATTGCCTTGTAATTAAGGAAATGGCAGTGCTTTAAATAGGTTGCCACAAATACCATGCAGCTCACAAAACATGTCCAGCATGTCATCTTCAACATACCTCTCCCTTTCCAAGCACTTATGTAGTTGAGAAAGCCAATGCCTTTAGTGATGACTGGGTTTGTGACAGCAGTAGAGATGTTGGCATGAGGGAAAGTCCTCTGGAGAAATGTCAAGGCACTAAGAGGTATATAAAAACATTGTGTAAGTTACAAAATTCAAAACTTTCTCGTTAGTCTAAAAACAGCTTATATCTGCCAAAATGACAGCTTGTGGAATGTGCCACTTTATGACGTAATAGTGTGGCTAAACACCGCCTCCGCAGAAGAAGATCAATACCTGCTTCTACATCGCTGCGTGTTTAGCCCTGCCCACTGTTTCACACATGTAGTGTAAATAACAAGACAGCCGATCCCAGGTCTACATAGAATTCAAACGATAAACTTTATTTGATGAACTTTATTTTGAAGTGCCAGACTGCATCAGTAAGAACTCAGTCCTTTGTTCACTTCATTTTACCGTGTATTCGTTTACAAACAAAGCACAATTTGATGCAGGATTTTCAGAAAGATTGAAACTAAAAGATGATGCTGTGCCGACTATATTGGATCTGAGAGTAATGTCGCACCACACAAGTGTGAGTAACTTTTTATCACATGATCACTATTGCTTTGTCTGTTATTACAGATGGTTTGATATGTACTGAGTATTTATGCATTTTTAACCTAAATCACAGCAGCGTCCATCTATAAAGGATGTAGGCTGTCAAACATACACAACTATTAGCCTATTACTTCTAAATTATGATTTTTTTTTTAAATCGTGATAACATTATACAGTAAGTGGACCTCAGAGAATAGTACAAAATAAAAAAACAAAGGCAGTTCATGACCCCTTTAAGAAACATTTCTTATTATTTTAATATCGAAAACAGTTGTGCAGCAATATTTTTGTGGAAACCGTGCTGCAATTTTTGTTGTAGGATTATTTGATGGATAGAAAGAGAACAGCATTTATTTGAAATAAAACTCTTTTGTAGCATTATAAATGTCTTTACTGTCACTTTTGATCAGTTTAATGCATCCTATCTGAATAAATGTATTAATTAAAAAAAAAGTCTGATCCCAAACATTTGAATAGTAGTGTATGTGAGCAAAACACTCACTTTTTAAAATCTTCCAATTCCTCTGCTCCAGCATTTAATATCTCTTCATCTGTTGGCTTTAGGAAGAGATCAGGCAAGCCAAGTAGGAAGTCCCACACTGACGTCTCCTGTTGAAGCATATCTAGGACCACCACAGTCCCTCCAATTGATCCCAATACTTCTGTCGGGTTATTGAGCAGCATTTCTGTCAGCACCTGGCGACCCACACAAGTAAACAGATGAACATCAAAGTGCTGTCTAATGGTTCATTTAATGACTCTTTTTAATTGGACATATGTGGGCATAATGTGACTAGACTGAAAGATTATGAACAGTGTGGGAGGTCTGACCCCACCTGGTTCAGGGTGAGCAAGGATGCTTCCAGAACAGTATCGTTGGAGCTGCAGAAGTTTATTAAGCCTTGTGTAAAGAGATCCTGGGTACTGGATGATGTGTTGATGGCAGTCACGGAGAAGCTGCATAAGGATTTTTTCAAGATGCTCACAGATTCCCAAACAGACTCCATTGTCTACAACAAAGAAAAATAAAATAGTATGGAAACAAATACTGTGGAAGTCAATGGCTACCAGTAAATGTTTGGTTATCAACATTCTTCAGAATATCTTCTTTTGTGTTCAACAGAAGACAAAAATTCATACAGGTTTGGAACAACATACAGGTGAGTAAATGTAAACAACAACAAAATTTTGGGTGAACTATCCTTTTAGGTAGCCATATTGCATGATAAAATATACATTGAAATGGTAACACTTTATTTTAAGGTGTCCTTGTTACATGTACTTTCTATTATAATAACAATAAATTATGCATAATTACATGCAAGTAACCCTAAGCCAAACCCTAATTCTCACCATAACCATATAGTAAGTACATGTAGTTAATTAATATTACTCAGTACAGAAATGTATAATTGCACTGTAACAAGGACACCTTAAAATAAAGTGTAACCATTGAAATCATAATGGACTTTTTAATGGACCAGTACATAAAATACACAACATACATTGAATACTATTAATATAAAAAAAAAAAAAAAGATTATATTTTGTATTGTCTGTAAAACTCACATTTTATATTTCATTTTATATCTCCTAAAAATAGTAAGAAAAAATAAAATAAAATAAAATAAAACTTTTTTGTGTATATATACAAAAAAAAAACATGGATATGTCAAGAATACAGAAAACACTCATCACTAACCTGATCAACCAGTGCGGTGTTATTAAAAGTTTGCATGACTGAAGTCACATTGGGAATGTTTTGAAAGCTGGAATCTTAAAATATTGTAAACAACACAGTTAAAAACATTGACTGACACATTATTAATTCTTTAACACTCAGTGGCTTTGTATTAAAAGACTGATGAAAATGTACATACTGAGCATCCTATCCCATAGCACTAGGAGCTCTGGATTTGATGTATCCCTTTTAAGGATTGAGTGAATCAGTCCTCCCTTCTGTAGATGGGCCAGTGGAGGCAGGCCATGGAACAGTGTTGGTAGACTGAAATATATAGAGGACCATGGGTATATACAGTACAAGAACCATAATTAACTAAAATTAAACTAAATAAACAATAGTTTTGTTACTAAAAATATAGAATATGGTTATAACATATTTAACATGGTTATAACATAGACATGTATGGTTATGTAAATGCTGAAGTCTTTGCACAAGTCTACACAAAAAAGAAACATGATAGACAGATTATTTAAAAGCACACGTCACAGTGAAAGATGAAGCAATATTTAACGATAACTAGGTAAAGGATTACACAAACAAGTCCTGTAAATTTAAACCCTCCTACACATTATGAGCTGGTAGCGAGTTTGTTCAGAGCGCACAAAGAAATTGAATTAATAAAAGGAAGTCGAAAAGAAGGAATGCTGCCATGGGAGTTTCTGCCACCCCCTTATTTTTAAAAGTATGTATTTTTCAAACACTCAATAAAATCTTTTGTGGTGTATGTTAAAGCAAAATAGTGTCTTAAAGCCTTTTCTATATTTTTTCAACCTTTATTCAACTAAATTACAACTAAATTAACAAACTTTAATCTAATATTTACTCTTTCACTGTTACAGACTTTTATCTATTTTATTTTGTTTTACTTATTTTATTTTATAGAGCAATTCCACTGAAAATTTTTAAGCAATGATCGTTAATTCTTAAATGTAAATACTTTTTTTTAAACTTTGTTAATTTACAGGTTAGATGTCTAATATTAATGTTTTTATCTGGAAGAAAGTGGACTGAATGTACGGAAAGGTTTTGACTTTTTTTTTTCTCCTTTTGTGTTTCACAAGGAAGAAACTGTCATACAGTTTTTGAGCGATGATGGGTTGATCATAACAGAGATAAATTTAAAGCAAATTATCTTAATTATCTATTTTCAAACAATGTAATTATACCAGTGCTTTAGACAAACACTTTTTTACTTATAATCAGGCACTTTACAATCAAAAATATTTTTTAAGAAGTTGCACTTTTTAAGTAGTTATATTTACATTGTGTCTTTTTGTTTTAAAGGAAAATAGCATGTAAAAATTACCATTTCACCAACATTCTTCAGCAACAATGACCCAGCAAAGGTTTTGACTACAGAAGGTTTTATTGTTGACTCAACCTGGAGACGAATTACACAGCATTAAAAGAGCTGTTGAACAAACAGGTTTAGTCAACATTTCTCTATACAGCAGCCAAAAGACCAAATAAGAGAATTCTTAGCTTATGAATACTGACTAAGGCAAAGGGGACAGCGATGTCACAGGAGGTGCAGTGTTTTGCCATAAGGTCCATTATCATCTCATCAGTGACGCATCAGCCTACGGGTGTGGCCATTGTCATTTTGAACTGAGCCATCTTTATCAGACATCTACAGCACATGGCTTTATGGTGCTGGCTCATAAATATCACCATTAATGTTCACATCTGAAGTTCATCATAATACTGAAATCAAAACAAGACCAGACCTCAGGTTTTCTGAGAATCTGGTGCAACATGAAACAACTGAAAGGGTAAGACAGTATTTCTGGAAATGTGTTATTTTGCACATGCATTACCTGTGAGATTCAGCATCCCTGCGGTGGCGACGACCTGTGTACCAGTACGATTTGGACTGTCCTTCTGTTAGGTAGGATTTGCTGGTGCATGAACTGTCGGTGCTACACATGAGTGTCTGCAGGAAAGGGAAGAACCCGGTGCTCGGAAGGTTTCTAGGCGCCACATAGCCTGAAAGAAACAGCACAGAGTTTAACTTTAGTTGCTGAGAAGTTGTTGTTTTTTTAGGGTTAACAGAATAGTTCGACCAAAAAATACAATTTGTGGAAAATGATGTAGAATGTAAGATGTACATGAGTTTGAGACTTGGGGAAATTTATCATTACACCACATGCTCACCAATGGATCCTCAGCAGTGAATGGGTGCCATCAGAATGAGAGTCCAAACAGCTGATAAAAACATCACAATAATCCACAAGTAATCCACATGACTCCAGTCCATTAATTAACGTATTGTGAAGTAAAAAGCAGTGTTTTTGTACAAACAGATCCATCAAGGCGTTTTAACTTTAAGCTGTCACTTCTGGCCAAAATATGCATCCATAATCCATAATAACGTTTCATCTGATGTGATCTTTGAACATTTCTCTCCTGATTCAGACAAAATGACTTTTCCACTGTAGAAAGCAATATTATAGATAGAGGACTTGTACTTTACCCGGACGCAACAGCTTGAAGTTAAAAACATCACAAATATGCAGCTTTTATGAGTCATGTGGATTACTTGTAGAATATCATGATGTTTTTATCAGCGGTTTGGACTCTCATTCTGACGACACCCATTCACTGCAGAGGATCAAGTGATCTAATGCTAAATTTCTCCAAATCTGTTCCATTGGTGAAACAAACTCATCTACTTTTTGGATGGCCTGAGGGTGAGTACATTTTAAGGATACCTCATGGCATGGATTATTGAGCACAGTTATTGTGTTGACATATGTTCTACTGAAATGGGACATCAGACAGAACATATCCAATTCATGATTTGCCTTTGCTTGTCAATACCATGTATATACCCATGTGAGCAAGATGAGTTATCAATATTTTGGTCTGTTTTCTAGGAAGAGAATGACTCCACATTTTAAATGCATATGTATGTGCTAAAAGTTTATTTAGTCAACTTGTATAGGTACAGTATACAGATGACCTCAAATCCAATAGTCATGGACAAAAAGCCACAAATTTTTCTCTTAAAAATCCTGGAAGAAATAAAAATACGACAATGTATTAACATTTGTAGGAATATACAGAATGCATATAACGAATGCAAACAGCCTCCACTTTTTTATGATAAATTTGGGTAATTTCTGTTAAAATGTAAACAATCATCGACTGCCAATAAACTTGTTTAAAGGTTTGCTCTATAAAATAAACATCTGCAAAAACTGTGTACAATGAGGTGCCATTATTCTCCTCGCTCCTCAACCATCAAAAATAAATTAAAAGGTGTGAAAGTATTTTAAAGGGGTCATATGATGTTGCTAAAAAGAACATTATGTTAATGCAACTTCCTATTAGGCTCAATATTTACACAATTATAAAATATTTTAGCAAATAGAATTCTAATACCCCATTCCTTACAGTATTAAATCCCTAAACATCTCCAAACTAACTCCTCAGCTATGGAACATGTTGCCACCCTATATAAGAACTGCACCAACATACGCTAATTTTAAGTCTCTTCTTAAAACTTATTTATTTACTGTTGCTTATGGTCATAAGTAAGCGCAGTGACATAACTGTAGTGTACTATCGTCGCTATGTTTACTTTTGTATTTTTGTTATATGCAGGTGTGGCTGACTCTTAACTTTTATAAAGAATATCTCTTTGGATTTGAGACTTTAGTCTTTGCAACTTTACAGATCTTCTTTATGCACCAAGAGCTTGTAACACTCCAAAGAGAAAGGAAAAATTTTAATCGCATCATATGACCCCTTTAAAAAAATTTAAAGCATTTCTCTGCTTTAGAAACCATTCAAATTCCAGTAAATACTACTGAAAAGGATTTGCTGAAGTGACACACATAATTTTAAAAGCAGTAGACTTGTTCAGAAAATCCCACATGATTTTGTCTTGAAGTAAAGTTCATATTGAAATCTTTAGATATCTGATTGCAGACTATGGTTTCTTGGCAAATCTGAGCAGACTTTGTGGCCCTATTTGTTCTCTGCAAAAAGAAACATTAATACTGTAGATACTTTTTTTTCTCAGAGGAAAAATCTGAGAACCAGACCAGCAAAATGTCTCTGTTTGTTGTCCACTTAATCACATTGCTGTCTGGGAAAAAACAATTGAGATCTCAATCATGTTTTCTCAACTTGGGTTGGTTTTCCTCTCCCCAGAGAGGGAGAATGTTTGATTTTCCTGTCTGGTTTTATGGTATAGGACTTTCATAGAAACAAACACAAAAGGAGTCAAAAGGTACATTACTATAGACTGAGAGTGACCACTTTAAAGGTTTCATACTGTAGAATTATAGACCTTATGCAATGTTTGTCCAGCAAACAATGTTTGAATGAACCAAAACCATAGAGAAACTATAGAGAAAGATTTAAAATAAACATGACATAATCTAAGCCTACTTAGGGTGCGATAAGTATACAAATGATTTGATCAGAGCAACTTGCTGAAATATACAGAGAGAGTTTTATTAACATGAGGAAATACTGACTAGGACTGTTGCATTAAGTTAGTCTTTAATATATTAAAGTTTAATAACAGATGTGATTATTTTCATAACCAAATTTTATGTTCCAACAAAAAATATTATAATAATATTATTAAACAAAAATATTCTAAGAACATTTTGCTAATGTTGTTGTTAAGTTATTCTGAATTCTGCTTTGAACGTTTAAAAGCATTTTTTCTTGGTTAAATGTGAATGTTAGAGGAAACATTAAGTGTACACTCAATTTTATTAATTTGCAAACATGATTGTGAAAGCAACTTTTAAATGTTCTCTGAACCAACTGAACCTAGTACATATTAAGCCAAAGTTCTAAGAATGTTCCTTGTTAGCTGGGAAGCTTTCGCACTTGTTTTCTCACATTATCAAATGAGTTTTGAGTTTCTATGGATGGATATACAATTAGACAAACAGTGAGTCTGCCTGTACAGAACGGTACAAGGCATAAGGGAGCTACTTATGGGAAAGACCAGGCCTAACAACCCAATCCTCAAGAGAAAAATGTGAAATAACAGAAAACTCCCAGAAGTCTGCCAGCTTAAAAAGAAAGATTACATAAATGCACAGAATACGTCTTTTGACCAGTTAATCCCAAATCATATTTAAAGAAAACTGGAGGCATATGGATAATTAAACATTAAACAAGAATAATGTAGATTGGGAGATTAGCAGCTGGCCATCCATTATGTACTGTAGAAATAAAACACTAGTCTAGAACATTCCCAAGCACGACATGGTGGACAACGTCAAATGTTCAAGAGATGACATCAGCCTGCTTAAGATTAATAAAGCCAGGAAAATGAAGTAAGATATGTTCAGCTACATATCTCCATCAAGCTATGAATCAAACCATCAGCTTTGTAACTATTCCTTGCAGACACACTTTAGCGTATGGAAGTTACAGCACACTAAGTGCAATGACAGTCCCAATGGGATAACCTGAGAATACGTGTTTTGCTCAAGGGCATAATTGTAATAATGCAGGATTGTGAACTCATTAACTCCACAGCTTCTGACTCAGACCTTCTCAGGACTGAACCCGCAACTCTTTTGTCAGAAGCTCAGAACCTTAAACATAACCTTACACCATCTCTAACCAACTCAGAATGCCTGCAGTCACTGTCACGCCACTGAGATCACAACAAACTTAGATACATGGATTCCTTTTGCAGTCTAAATATAGGATGATGTGTTATAGAGGTACGTACACGTGTCTCTGAGTTTCGGTGGAAACTGTGAACGGGTGATCGCCAAGATAATAAAGATCACAAGTGGCCAGACAAGGAGAGCCAGCGACCAGGTCTGAAAAAAAATCAACAGACAAATATGCTGTCAGATTTTACTGTTGGTTATATTGTACATGGTTATTAATCTCAGAATAAAATAAAATCAAAACCAATAACTGGACTAGGAAGGATTACTGATTTTAGATATTACTGTCTGTACTTATGTAAAACCATCTGAACATATCATAAGATATGCATATGTATAGAATACCTTAAAATGAGAATACCTTACTGAATAAGGTTTTAAGGACACAGAGAATATTAAAGTGATAAAGCACAGCTAATATAAAGAGTTAAGCAAAGATAAAGCTTTATCTTAAGCTAGCCAGTGCAGAGACTGTAAAATTACCCCAATTTCCATATCAGTTACAAAATATTATTACTTACCTATAAGGCCCTTAATGGGTTAGCTCCTGCGTACTTAATTTGCTGTAAAGTTGCTTTGCAACAATTTGTATCGTGAAAAGCGCTATACAAATAAACTTGAATTGAATTGAATTAAGCAAAGATAAAGAGTTTAGAAATGATGTCGAGGAGTGTTAAGTTATTTTTATTACAGCAAATCAGCTAACCAAAGGTGTGCAGTATTTGCTTTTACATTTTAACATTCAATATGAAAATGTATGTTGCGCCGAGTCTGTATGGTTACATTTAGGCAGAAAACCTGAACCTACAGAGCTCCACAGAATGAATAACATTATCATTTGAATCTGGGCATCAGGTTTTTGTTGTTGTTGTTCAAGTGTACAGGTGTGCAGGATTACTCACGGGCTGCCGGATGACACTGAGGCCATTTTTCCAGAGAAGTAGTCTTAACTGTTGTAAGAAGGAGGCCATCAGAGGAGAGGTGCTGATAGAAATGAAAAACAAGAGTAAACTAAAAACTGATAAAAATCAGTAATTCCAGCATAGATTCAGACCTTGACAACAAGTATTTATTTGGCAAAATGTATATTATATTATATTATATTATATTATATTATATTATTATGTTTAGCAAAACAATTAGACAATTCAAATTTCATAATCAGTTGCACTTTAATATCAAGAAGCAATCAAACATAAAATTCATTAATAATTAATTACCACAAAGGTATGTATCATTCTGAAAAATGTTTTAATTGAAAACTTCATAGTAAATGTTTGAATGCTTTTTTATTGAGTACATCTTACATCCACTGTTAAATAAGAATGCTGTTCTTTAGCCCCAACTGTATAAAGTCAACAACATGTAAGCATGTATTGTTGTCATTATAATTATTTGTGATGGTCTGCTTTAGTCACTTAACATGTCAGACAGTGTAGTACAGTAGCTTTTACAGTATGTAAAGTAGGGCACACGTTATGATAATTAATCATTGTACTATTAAAAGCTAACCATTAGTGTTGGGCAATGTGGTCATTTTTTTTATGGTCATTTTCAAATAATCCGATAGACGATATTATCGTGCATGGGTGGGTGGTTCGATCAACTAGTAGTCTTCATTTGACTGTTCCAAGGACACACTTGAAATCGAAAGGAGATCGTGCCTTTTCAGTGGCTGCTCCACAGCTATGGAACAAGTTGCCACCCTATATAAAAACTGCACCAACATGCGCTGATTTTAAGTCTCTTCTTAAAACTTATTTAATTACTGTTGCATATGGTTATAAGTAAGCACAGTGGCAAAACTGTAGTGTAATATCTGTCACTGTGTTCTATGTTTACTTTTGTATTTTTGTTATATGCTTAAATTTTGTACAGCACTTTGGCCAACAGCTGTTGTTTTTAAATGTGCTCTATAAATACATATGACTGACTGACTGACTGTAAATTTAAATTAAACAGATACATCAGTCATACCGCGCTCCGCATGCGCGCCCCATGATGAGCCCGACGCACCGCCACAGAAACAAGAATGAGATGCGTTCTAACATAACTGTGGCATTAAACTAGTCAGTGAGGGCTCGGTTAAAATATTGCACATATATCAGGGCTCTAGACTCATTCTTCCCACTGGTCGCTCTTTTGCGACTAACTTTCTCAGTTGGTCGCACAAGCACATAATTTGGTCACAATTTTTTTTTTTTGCTACAACATTTGATTAATCAATGCATGCTGATGAACTTTTATCATAGTTTATAGTTATATGGTAACGAAAGTGTTCAACATTCAACCCGTTCTTTTTCATCAGTATTATTTGTGATTTAAATTTTGTGAATGGGAATTCCTCTTTTCGTGCGCTTTTACTTTCACTTTCAAATACGCAATCTTGGTGTCACGTTTTACAAGAAAAGATAATTGTCTGTTTTGCAACAACAATAAAACAGTACAATGACAAACTAGCTTACATAACCTTTATTAACAAAAACGAATAAGACGAGGCATGGCATAGGATACATCACATGCTGTATATATCCACTAAAAAATTATTAACAAACACTGAGGAATCAAATAAATAATCAAATAAATAAGGAAAGCCTCCATAGCCTAACACGAGGTAAACAGCAAAGATAACAAGCTTTTCAAAACGTGCAAGTCCTTGCTGACAGGACTTGCATGTTTTTTTCCACAAGAATACCAAAATGTTCACCTTCTCTGGTTTAAGAAGCGGTTTTTTACTTTAGTTTGTAAACCAAATCCTCCGTTGCGCTCTGTCCGCGGTGCGCACCTTCGCGCTCGCGATGAAAGCGCCTCTCTTCACGTGATCAGTGAAATCTGACTCCTATGGCGTTATTTTAATGACAAATGTCGAGAGCGCATTATTGTAGCGCGAGAGCACATTAATACAATGCGCGAGCGCGAATCTCTCTGCTCGCGCGCGGATTTCTCTTGCTCTCGCACAAAACCGGACGCTCGCGCTCAGATACACGCTGCTCTCGCCCGGAGAGAGACACGTTTTAAGTGCGCGCACTCTCTCTGGGCGTGGGCTGTTTTGACCCAGCGGTTGGGTTAAATGTTTAACCCAACCTTCTGGGTAGTAACCCAACCGCTGGGTCAAAACAACCCAATTGCTGGGTTTATCCCTATTTTACCCAGCACTGGGTTGTATTTAACCCAGCATTTTTTAGAGTGTACTAACCATGCTTACCATGGATTGAACATGAATATTATCTGATGTTTTATTGTACATATATATATATATATATATATATATATATATATATATATATTGTTAGAATG
>NW_015549703.1:842115-853983 GCF_001515605.1 Sinocyclocheilus anshuiensis | reverse complement strand
TATATATATATATTGTTAGAATGTAATTTATTTAGGCCTATATCAAGTAAATGCCACTTTGTATAATAATAATAACAGATTTAATAAAATAATAACATTATTTAATAAAATAAGCCAAACTTATACACACAATAACAATAATACATAATAATACATAAAAATAATTTAAAAAAGGCTTTAAAGTTGCTTCCTACTTGTATTTAGTGCGCTTCTTTGTCTAAAACTGTTCAAAATCATTTAATGTAAGCTTTTCCTCCCTGAATTGCCTTTCACAATTGACGTAACTGAATCTCAAATATTCACTTTATCGCACAAAAGTAGCTAATAAACATGCAAAAACAATATAAATTGATCAAGTTATATATTTACCTTGTTTAGTCTGGATTGGATTTAGTGTATCGTTATTGGGTCCGATGCGTTTGATATAATGAAGACATTTTGCCAGGTTATTCCTAGCAAAGAGCACTTTCCATGTGATACTGTATTCCTCCAACTGACGAAAAATTCATAACAAAAACAACTAAAATTAAGTATGTAGTTAGCCTAATAAGGAGAAAAATATGAATTTTCTCTCTTGTCAGGTGTTCGCACCGGTGTCAGTGATATCCAGTCTGCACTGTTCTCTGTTCTGTAGGCTCATACAGGTGAGAGGCGGGAGTTTACCACACAGGTTGCATGACTGGTGTTCTGACGATTTGTGCTACCCGCTCAGATTGTGCTACCTCCCATTAAAAAGATAGGTAGCACGAATCGATAGCGAAAAATGCTACCTATCAGATTGTGCTCCCACTTCTGTCACTTCAATAATTACAGGAGCGGAGAACAAAAACATAACTGGATGATGCGAAAAATGACTTAAAGTAAATTGAAAGGAGAGCCGCAAATACTATCTATTGTTTGCTAGCAGTTAAGGAGCTTTTTATTTAAAGTTCAACACCTGTAATGCAGCCTACTGCGGGTCAAGACATTTTCCAAAAAGAAGGGCATCAATACAAAATACAGTAAAGTTCCATATGCTTCTAGTAGCTTCTAGTATAACAAGCTACTTCCTCTAAAGGGTAGATTTCAGCTCCATGCCTAACTAGTGCCTAGTTTAACAGACTAAAAATATGATATATGAAAAATATGTATTTGTTGGTCTCAAATACACATACATATCTGTCTTATTAGGCTACTCATGCGCTATTCACTTAGATATTGTTATTGAGGAAATAAATATTTATGTCAGGTTGGGAAGGTTTCAAGAGTGAAATCTAAAATTTCAGTATCATATTTATGCTATATCTGAGTAAACAAGATTTTTACAGAAAGGTTAAACTGTGTTCTCATGATAAAGGAGGGGTCAACAAAAATTATTGCAATATTTTTTGGCCAAAAAGCAGTTTTGTATGTTACCCAATTGAACAGGTTAATTTCAGTATCATATTTATGCTATATCTGAGTAAACCAGATTTTTACAGAGAGGTTAAACTGTGTTCTCATGATAAAGGTGGGGTCAACAAAAATGATTGCAATATTTTTTTGGCCAAAAAGCCGTTTTGTATGTTACCAATTGAACAGGTTATTCACTTTTTTTTCTCAGCCTTTTCATGATTACTTTAAACTGTGGTAAAAAGACTGGTTGAAAACAATGTTCTCTGTTCTACACTGTACCAATCAACCAGTTCAAATTCTTTTGTTCAGTCTGTTTTGATCTGTTTTCTATGACCTGGAGATCACATTCAGTGTTTTTGTTAAGTCATTGTGGTTGTATAGGTTGTGAAGTTCATAAATCTTCCCTTTGTCTTTAGGTTGCATTCTAAAAGGAAAAAGACAATAAAAGTACATACATTACTCTAAAATGTATCACCTAACATATGTTAATCAGTTCTAAAGCTGATTGTAATAATGAACAGCCAAGATTAGGATCCCCATAACATGCTATTGTTAAAATAGGAGACTTAAACTGTGAAACCTAGCTTGGAAAATTTACCAGAAGCGTCAACAGAACAAAAGACTGAAAAGCATCTCATGCTGCACTCTATTCTGTGAGAATGAGTCACAAAGCATTGTCTCCACCCAGAAGTTGAAGTAAAATGATCAGTATAGCTTTGAGCTGGACAGATTGGCATCATATGAAACCAGATTCATGGCCCAGGAAAGAGATCGCAAAAAAAAAAAAACAGTCATGTAAAAATGAACAAAACCTACAGCAAATTTACTCTGCTATAATATATCTAGCAGGTATATAATAAAATAATGGACACATACTATGACTCCAAGGCACCTTTCTAGTTTAAATCCTTTTAAGGAAGCTCTTTTCAGAAAAATAAGATGAAAAACACTTGACAACATTCACACCAAGTGATCATTAAAATTTCATTTAGAAAAAAAAAACTTCAAGAAAACATTTATAGAAAAACTGCACAGATGAACAGTACATCTTTGAATGGTAATAGTGAACATAACTTTACATTTCTTGAACAACAAAAGAAATATACAAAACACTCCAACTGCTTGTCATCGAGTTATGCTTCCATTCCAGAGGCTTATCTTTACCGACTGCAATTTTAGAAACATGCTTACGCCTCCCGGAATCTTTCACCTCATCTTATGGAAGGAAAAAACACTACTGAGTGTAAAAATACTGTATGGCAAAGTCTGTGAAAGCACTATTTTTGTTTGTCCAAATAGCAGACAGACACAATACTGCTGCCCAAAATACTGCACAAAACACTACCGCTGCATGTTCATACATGTTATTTGTCAAAGGCATAAATTGTGCTGAGACAAAAATAATTGGCAAGTAGCACTTCAAAGACAGGAACAGGGGTGAAAAATCATGTTGACCATTTTCATAAAAGGTTTGATCAGTGTTACACACAGTTCATCTTGAGTATCAACAATTAGGCCTCTCGCAATAATTAATATATCGACTAATCGCACAATATATATACATGACCTCAATCATTTTTAGTGACGCAATATATCGCCCATTATATTTACTTAAAAATGAATGTCACCATGTTTTCTACATTCCACTTGTGCCTGTGTCTTTTGCAGCTTCTCATACATAACGTGGTGTAGTTGGTGCTAGTTCAAACATTTTAAAAATGCTTCTACAAAAAAAGTTTAATCTGCAGATATGGCCTTGTTTAGGGATCTGTGCCTTTTTGCATACGGACATCTGACTGCTAAGTAGTGATTGTGTTTTTCAGCAATAGTGTGCACTCTTAATTTACAGAGAAAGGAAGGTCTGGGAAAAATATGTAGATAGAAAAATCTCCATCTATGACTGGGACTGTCATATACATAACATTATAATGAGAACACTATTATAATAAAACGCTGTGAATTTTTAGAGTTTCGTTGCCGTGTTTCTGCACATTGTTGCGTGAAGAAAAGTTGTTAATTCAGAGCCGCGCAGACACGTTCATTTGTGCATTCGAGGCATTTTGTGCAGATAGCCTATAAGTCGTCATTTTAAAAATGCTTCTACAAAAAAAGTTTAATCTGCAGATATGGCCTTGTTTAGGGATCTGTGCCTTTTTGCATACGGACATCTGACTGCTAAGTAGTGATTGTGTTTTTCAGCAATAGTGTGCACTCTTAATTTACAGAGAAAGGAAGGTCTGGGAAAAATATGTAGATAGAAAAATCTCCATACAAGTTCTTTGTGCATTTTTCTGTTTTTCTACTTGTTACTTTGCACTTTTTTGTTAGAAAATGTTTATTTACTATTTATTCAGGTTTTTGATACTTAATTTCCATGATCTAAATATTCTTAAAAATTAAAAGTTTGTTGTCATTTGGAAGTGTGTAGGCCTTCTTGCATTATTATGCTGTTACATTATGATCATATATTCAGTGGCATAAAATGGTCTTTAAAATGACAATAATATTGCTTATCGCAATTATTTCTGGGGCAATATATCGCACAACAAATAGTTGTTTAGTGACAGGCCTATCAACAATCCAAATCAAAGAACTGTGAGAACAGAGCAGCAGCATACACAAATTCGACATCTAACACAAGATATGAGATAAAAGCCATTTGATATTTTCCACTTATGCCTCACCTTACCTTCCTTAACTTACAAAGGCCTAACTTGTTAAGCAATGAAAACCCATTGGCTCTGCCATTAGACAAATAGTACACCCTTAAACGAAAATTTGCTGAAAAATGATTCACCCTCAGGCCATCCAAGATTTCACTGGAGAAAGCAATATTGTGGATAGAAGACTTTTATTTTTGCTGTAAACAACTGTTTGAAGTTAAAACATCTTAAAGACAGATTTGTTTCTTAGAAAAACACTTTTTTCTTCACAAAATGTTAATTGATATACTGCAAATGTGTGGATTTCTTGTGCATTACTGTGATGTTTTTAATCAGCTGTTTGAATTTGTATTCTGACGGCACCCATTCACTGCAGAGGAGCCACTGGTGAACAAGTGAAATAATGCTAAATTTCTCCTGATTTTTCTGATGAAGAAACAAATTCATCTACATCTTGGATGGCTTGAAGGTGAGTAAATATTCATGAAATTTCATTTTTGGGTGAACTATTCCTTTCTAAGATTGTATTTTCAACATAGTCAGCAAAAACATTAAAAATATAGAGAATCCTCTTAAATCTGAGAAATCAGTTACAGTCTGTATAACCAGCATCAAGTTTTCTGTGTGATCAGTAGACAATTTTCCAGTGTGTTGGTTGTTCACATTCTTTCTCGTCGTCACCACAGAATCGGTTATAGGTGGTTTTAGGATCGAAACCTAGGATCTCCCTTTCCTCGTGTATTCTGAAAGAGAATGTTGAAACTGATGTCCCAATGAAATACCTGACAAAAACAACACAAATGTGAGTGAGTGATGTACGGTTGTTTTACAAAAGAGATAAGCCGTCGCAAACAAAAAGATTGAAAAAAATGTCACACAACAGCATGTGATAGGTAGGATCAAAAGTTGTCATATCAAACAATGAGCATTCTTTACAGTAAAGCAAGTGCCTGAGTTGACTGAAATGACTAAGCCATTATGTCATGGGGTCATACATTTCTTTTTTTAATGGAAAGAATCTATTGAGTAACACACAATTCAACAAAACAGAAAAGAATCAAATTAGTAATAATCCTTACTCTTTTAAAATTAAGTAATTATTTTAAATATTATTTTTGCAAGTGAAAAACATTTTGTCATTATATTATACTCAATTGAGTCAATTTCCAATACATGGTTTAAAACAAAACAAAATAGTATAATTTCCTCTAACACTGACACTCTGTCAACGTAATCTTCTAGAGACAGCACTTTTAAAAAATTAAAAGTCAATGAAAGAGATAAAGAAAAAATAACTAAACACTAAAAGAAAAATCTCAACTGGCTTGAACAGCAGCTAACTCTGACTAAAATCAAGAAAGTGGTTCATCTTTCAACACAGTTGATAAAGCAGCTTTTGTCCACCTAAAGCATAAAAAAACGCAGTGTCATTCAGTAACCTCTTTGTTGTTGATGAAAAAAGGAGAGCGAAGGGTGTGATTCAATACCTAGCATGAGCACAAATCCACTGGTCTATGATGGCCACCCCTCCATCCTTCAGGAGCTCCAGGTCCTCCCAGGTGGGCTCGTATTGTACCATCTCAGGTAGCATCCTTTTCAGTTTAGCTAGCTCTAAAAGCAGAAAATGCCTGATCTCACATACAAATACATACACTAGGGGTGACCCCGAATAGTCGAAGATTCATGCTTCGATAGGAGGAGCCTGATCAAAGCCACTAGAAGGCAAGCCTGCAACCATTAGCCAAAAAAGTGTAATGGCTAAAGCTAACGCTTCCGGTCTGGCAGCACGTGGAAAAGGAGACTACTGGAACTAGAGGCCTTTTTTTTTTTGGATAGATGTCAATGGAGCAGAGGCTTCACTACGCTGAATAAACAGCTTTTTAGAGACCACTTATCATTTAATGAATCGACAGCCTATCTGCTAATCTTCAACATGTTTTACACTAAACAATACATTTGGATTGAACTATTTTTAGTTTACCACGAAAAAAATGCCGTTTTATAAGAGAAGTCACTGACTTTTTGCGACAGGTGGGATTCAGCTTACGGCACTTCTCATTCATTCCTATGGTATCCATAAACAGTGACTGAGTGTAGCACAACTCTGACTGAAATTCAATGACATCAAGTCTGTAATGTGATTGGTTATTAAGGGACACGTGACCCAAGTTAGCCGTTTTACAGACCCTCTTATCTCCTTATAGTAAGACAATCTCTGGCCTGATTCGACTACAAATCTCACAGTCGAATATTCACGGGGTGTTATGAGCATGCCATTTTGGCTATACGGGGGTGATCAAATATCTGATTTCACATAGAACTACCGGTTTTCTCCCTAAACGTTAATATACAGCCTATTATGATAATGCTGTAAATAAGAATCTGAAAAGAAAGAAGCTTTAGATAAGTATGTTAACGTGCGTGAATAAATATGCACCAAGAGCTTGTAACACTCCAAAGAGAAAGGAAAAATTGAAATCGCATCATATGACCCCTTTAAGTTTCACTTTCCATAATCCGTGACCGACAGAGGAGCATCTTGGCGCAAGGATTTAAAACTTTAACAAACTACAATGCAGTATTAATAACTATGACTGGGACTGTCATATACAGTTTCGGCACGTTGTTGCGTGAAGAACACGTCCACAAAAGTATTTAATTCAGAGCCGAGCAGACACGTTCGTGCATTCGGGGCATTTTGTGCAGATAGCCTATAAGTCGTAATATTAACGTTATGTTGTATAAATAACGAAGTGTATTCTATATGAGATAAATGAAATCCCATTGATTAAAAACCTGCTATCAATCAAATGCTTCATTCTACTGGTCATCTTCAGCGCGCGCAGCTCAAAACAGAAATGTAGAACATTAATATCTACTGTCATATACATAACGTTATAATGAGAGCACTATTGTAAAAAATTTTGTAAATTCTTAGGGTTTCGCTGACGTTTAATGTTAACTCTTTTAATTAAAATATAAAACAATGCATCTGCGAACCGTCCGTTACACATTTTCCCTGTGTGTTAACGTCAGTAATTATGACTGTCTCTTGGTAATGTGTTTTGCCCCCCGCCCCCAAAACATATGATTCGACTATCAGTCGACTATCGGCAAGATTCGAAAATTCCGATCAGACTATGTAAATCCTTAGTCGGGGACACCCCTAATATACACTACTGTACACTACTGTTTAAAAGTAAACAGTTTTTTTGTTTGTTTTTAAGTCTCTTATGCTCACCAATGCTGCATTTATTTCATCAAAAATATTTTAAAAACCATCATATTGTGAAATATTATTACAAATTAAAATGACTCTTTTCTATTTTAATATATTTTAAAATGTAATTTATTCCTACGAATGCAAAGCTGAATTTTTGGCAGCCATTACCAGTCTTCAGTATCACATGATCCTTCAGAAAAAATTATAATATGCTCATTTGACGTCTAAGAAACATTTATTATTATTATTAATGTTGAAAACAGTTGTACTGCTTAATATTTATTTGGAAACATAAGTCCTTACTAGGGGTGGGCGATATAGCCTCAAAATTATATCGCGGTATTTCAAGAATATTTGCGATAACGATATTTATGATGATATAGAAAATAAAAACATGGAACAACGTTTTATTGGTGATCGCAGCTGGCAGGCAGCAGCATTTATTAGTGCAAACAAAATTAAGGGCATTTTCCCTCCTTTTCCAATGAGCTACTGTCATCGATGACAGACTACCTAATTTGAAGTGTAAATCTATTGTCATAAGGTGGCAGCAGCAGCTGTGTGTTCGACTTGAAGCAGACCGATTGGTGTACAGGCCCGTAGCTGGGGTTTGCCGGGCTCCGGTGCAGGTTGTACCTGTGGGCCCTGTTTGAAATTGTGTAAATATCACAAATAAACAAATATACAAATTAAACAAAGTTTAAGTTTTTTCAAGTTTGTAGGTGTCCAGGTACAGAAACTGAATAATCAAATGTAAATAGCATTGCATAGTCTTCACTGTATAAATTAAATATAGATTAATTCTTGTTAAAACTACAAAATAATTCAGTAAAGAGCAGTGAATGATTTTCTCCTATTTAATTTCTTGGATTAACATTAAAGGGATAGGTCACCCAAAAATGAAAATTTCCGGCGCTTGCGTAAACTACACCAGAGCGCGTACACACCTCACACACCGGATGCCATGTGCGCGCTCAAAGCAGTTGGACATAGTGGTGTATTAGAGGTAAAATATTATATAAATACTGTTCGGTTTCTCGCACAAACCGATCGTTTCGTGTCTTAGGGCATCAATGTGTCGTCACGAGCCGCAGGGTTTAATTTGGATTTGTCTGTGCATGTTTTTTTTACTCTCATAGATTTTGTTACCATTGCCATGCATTATACGACTGATAGACTGCAACGGTTGGAGTTAAAAATCTCCGTTTGTGTTCTACTGAAGAAACAAAGTCACCTACATCTTGGATGCCCTGGGGGTAAGCAGATAAACATCAAATTTTCATTTTTGGGTGAACTATCCCTTTAAGGACACTGACAGCAGCTACTACATTAAGCGCGGTCAATTTAAGAGATAATACATCTAATATAATGATACACATTCAATTTCTTTCTCAACTGTTTACTTTCACTTAAGACATAACCGACCATTTTTGTATGTATTTGTCGTTTCAAGAGCAAGAAGAGACAAAACTCAATTCGCTGTAGACACGGCTCTCTGCATGCACACTGTACGCACAGAACAGCGCGCGGGTGCTGAATTAAGCTTTTCGTGTCTTTTTGTGCTTGTATGTTTAAACTGGCGGTATATTTGTTCGTTCAGGCACGGGAGGAAGCGAAGAGCTCGGTTTGGTGTTTGCGCAGCTCTCCATGTGCAAACTCGGCGCGCGAACTCTCCGTTGAGTTTTTCGCGTCTTGTGTTTGAATGCTTTAAACTGTTTTGAATGTTTAAATTGGCAAGGCTTAAAACACGTGCAACGGATAAGCTTTCGTGACGACGCGCAGGCCGTCTTTTTATGCTGGCCTCGGGCAGTCGGTTAAAATCACCAGGCCCTCCCCCACCCCCTCTCTCCGCGCCGCTTCGGTAAAGATATGAGCCTCGCCTATTTTTGAAGGTAAGGGTGTGCGCTGGAATATGCTCTAGAACCGCAATACTTTGATGTCATACACCGATCAGTCTGCGCAGCGCTGCTTCAAGTTGAACACACCTATTGGGTTTGTGGTGTTGTTGTTGTGCGCGCTAGGGAACGTATATCCGCCATACGTCATCGCGTCGCTCTATCATTGATATCGCGATATGACACTTTTTTATCATGTAAAAATTTATGATTTTTCATCAATTTTCATAAGGGTAATTATCCTTACGGTATCCTTACTGTTACTTTTGAACAATTTTATGTTTCCTTCTTGAATAAAAGTAGTTATTTACTGAGCCCAAACTTTTAAACAGTAGTGATTCAGAAAAGAGATTTTAAGTGAATTACAAAATTGCCATTTCCTTATACAAAGCTGTTGGATGGCTTCAGAAGACTTATACAAGTCTTCTGCTTAATATAGTACGCAAATCATATGAATTATGCCTTTACTGTGTTTGTTAGACATGCATGAATATTTTTTTTAAATGTCTCCTATTTTGTGCTGAACAGAAAAAAATGAGGTTTAGTAAACAATAACTATAATGTTTCACATGTTTTCAAATGAACTATTCTGTCAAACATGACACATGGCTGATTTATGGGTAGTGTGGCCTCTATTCTGTGAATTTAATTTAATTTAATTTAATTTAATTTATGCATTTAGCAGACGCTTTTATCCAAAGTGACTTACAGTGCATTCGGGCTATACATTTTTTACCAGTATGTGTGTTCCCTGGGAATTTAACCCACGGCCTTTTGCGCTGCTAACGCAATTCTCTACCACTGAGCCACAGGAACACTGTGAATGTTTTGTAACCAAAAAAAGGGTCTTAATGAATGCTTAAATAATTTGTACATTATTGTTGTATTACTTTTTTCAGTCTTTTTAATCATGTCTGTACCTTCTCCGTCTGCATCGGTGGCAACAAAGACTTGTTGTAGCTTGTGCTTCTTCATGAGACTACGGATCTTCTTCACTGCTCCTTTGAGGCTGGGCACATCTTCTCTGTGCCCCCAGATAAAGTCCTTCCTACGCAAGTGGACTCCCAGGTAAGGGGCTCCCTTAGCACTGCCCAGCCTGTTCTGGGTCCAAGAGTTTACAAAAGGTCACGCAACAAATATGACTGCTTTGTGACACTGAAATGTGCGTGGGTGTAAAGCACATGGCAAACATTCCAGAAATGCACTGTCTTGACATGTGAACAAATGCTCTGACAAAGCTCAAATCCTTCATCTTGTTGCATAAACACCAGTTTGACTACTGTATATCTATTATGCTGGCAGCAATGACACCAGTACTTTCTGTATTTGAACAATGAGAGGAGAGAATTAATGCAAGTGAAACATACTTTCATTCGGGTCCAGTCTTCGTTGTATGGCGTCTGGTCCTGTTTGTCTGTGGAGTTGAGATACTTGGCCCTAAACTCGTCTCCTATAATACGCAAGTGTTTGGCAAACACCATACTTTGCCGTGTCTGTAGAACAATAAAATAAGATAGGTGAGATATCTTACAAAAACCTAATTATTTCTATATTTTTAGGCAAATTATTTAAAAATCTTGAGAATATTAATTTATGGACTTACATCCCAGTAGTCCTTCCCAGCATAGTGATCATGGAGGACAGTTTCAGCTCTGTCCAGCATTACTGACCTGTGGTTCAGTGACAGCACATGTATAGGAACCCATTTGCATTTAAAAGCTATTTGAATTCAAACATATTTCCAAAGTGACTTACGTGGCGGTTAAGTTATTTTGTAAGACAGGAGCCAAGATAGAGGCATGTCCCTGAGCAGATAAACAGGTGACATTCAATGCTCTGGTCTCCTCATAACCCCAAAACCAACCTCTGGAGAAAAAGAAAAAATATTTCATTACAGAAATGGAGTGAATTTCTTTCCCTAAGCATTTCTTTTTTCTGTGCAACACAAAAGATGATATTTGAAAGAATGTTGTTTTGTTTGGACTTTTTTTGCATGGGCAAAAGTTCAAAATATATTCTTTTGCATTCAACAGAACAAAGAAAATCATACATTGAAAGAACATGAAGGTGAGTAAATGATCACACAAACTATCCCTTTAAATTTCAGTTTGTTTCGCTCACAAAGCCATTGTTTGGCTTCAGAAGACATATCATGCATAAGTTGTATGGACATACATTACCATTCAAAGGGTTGGGGTATTTATAATATATAATATAATTATATATAATATCTACTGTATATCTACTATATATATAATATATAATTATATTTGTTTTTATTTAAGAAATTTTCAACAAGGATGCATTTATTTCATCAAAAGTGACAGTAAAGACTTTTATAATGTTACAACAAAAGTATTATATTATGAAAAATTATTTCAGTATGTTCTTTTGAATTTTCTATTCATCAAAAAAATACTGAAAATAATTAAATAATAAACAAAAATACTAATCAGCACAGAAGTTTTCAACATTTAATAATAGTAAGGAAATGTTTCTTGAGCACTAAACCAGCATATTAGAATTGTTTCGGAAGGATCATGGGACACTGCTGAATTCATGAGCATGAGAGACTTCTTTCAAAAACATTTTTTTTTAATTATTTCCGATCCCAAACCTTTGAATGGTACTGTACCTTGACAAATATGTAAAAGAGCTCCTTCAAAATGTAAACTTTTTTCCAAAGAAAAAAAAAAACAGGGTATCAGCTTGG
>NW_015549703.1:821538-842071 GCF_001515605.1 Sinocyclocheilus anshuiensis | reverse complement strand
ATACAGTATGTTTTGAAATATTTTATTTTTGTGTGAACATTTCCTTTAACAACTATTCATGTATGGCTTTAAATGTTGCATAAACATTCCTTGTACCCCTCTATTAGTCTGTCTGTCAACAGCACCTTAACTGGCTGAACCTGTGATTTTAAAGCATTACCTGTAATATCCCTGTTTGTCTTTTGAGTACATTAGCTTTTCAATGCACGGTCGTTCATCCACCTTCTCCTCCCATTTCCCATCTGTCCAGCCCTCTGCGTAGCTCTGCAGCACAAGGATGTGGTCAATGAAGGGACCCCCAGACTCTGAGATCAGCAATAAAGACACAGAATATGGGAATCATAATTGAGTCTCAGCTTGTACTGTTTATTAATGCAGTGCTCCTACTCATATTTAAATACTACACTGTAAAAACGTTTACTGGCACATGTTTGAGAAGAAAATACTATTTCAGTCTTTCTACTATAAAATTTAAGCCAGTGTGTTACTTTGTATTTAATTGTGGAATTTACTAGCAATTTCCGAGTGAAAATTATTGTATATGACTAACTAGACAGTCATGCAAGACTGTCCGGATAGGTGAAGTATTTTCTGTGCCAATAGCGTCACCATATGGAACTGTACGTAATGTATGTAATTTCTCCAACATACCTCCTGTCTGAATAAATGAATGACAGTTAAATTAAGCTAAATAATCACATATGATTGTAATCTCTCAAACAAACAAACAAACAAACACACAAAAACAGCATGGCTCACCAGCAATAAACTCCTCATACTCAATGACTGGTATGTTAGCCTGCAGGCTGGTTATGCTGAAGAATTCCCCCCACGGGATGCGAACCTGATGTATATCAGGGCTCTGCCAGTGATACAGGCGACCCCATGGAGGCAGCACTAGCACCCAGTCACCCTCTTTCCTCAGTGTCTTCAGCAAAGAGGCCATGCGAATGTACACATCTCGGCGAAGATTGAAGCCCTCGGGTGGATTTACATCATATAGGAGGTATCTGAGAATAATAACATGATCATTCCTACTGTGCTGTGCAATACATTTAAAAATTGTGTGTGTGTGTGTGTGTGCGCAAACAATTTAATAATAAAGTCAAACTTTCAATACTTCCAATTCAGACTTTTGAGCATTATTGCCTAAAAAGGAAATAAATCATTTTTCATTACATTTACTATGAAATATTCTAGGTGATTCTTTGTTTTGATCTTTTCTTTAATCAAACTTCATATTGTAAAATTAGTTATTTTTCCCTACTTCTCTCTAAACTGCAATAATAAAATAACAGATTTCTCAGACTGCTATCACAAAGAACTTGATGAACAAATTAAACATTCAATCATTTAGTTGGAGCATTTTTGACCAATTTAATTTTTCCAATAAATTTATTATGATTTTTTGAACTAAAAAAGTTCAAACAGAACATGTTTTATTGTAAAATTATCATTCTTTTTTTCCTATACCTTTTCAATACCAAATTTATTATTTATTTTCATTTATTTATATTCATTTATTTTTTCAATACCGAACTAAACGCATTTATAAAACAACAGATTTCTCAGACTGCTATCAAAACTTTATATTTAGTGTGAAATATTCCTGATTTTTTGTCTTTCATTTTTTGTCCTTTCTCTAACCAAAAAACAAAACGTTTTTATAGTAAAATTATGTGTAAAACTAAATGTGTGTGTGTGTGTGTGTGTGTGTGTGTGTGTTATTCCAGCATTATATCAAGCATATATAAATATTGCTTTAGTTTGAGAGACAGTCTTTTCACACCTTACAGTATTGATATTAGTTTAAAAGTGAATTATTGTAATCATGGCAATTTAAAAATATATAATAAATTATAATGCTGAATAATACCCAGTATAATATTCCATAAAGAAACATTTCTAGTTGGGTGTTAATGAAGGAGTTACTGGAGGTCCATGAGACAAAAAGGGGAAGTCAAGCTTTTTATATTTCTGAAAGTCTCTTAGCCAAAGCCTCGTAACCATACTCATTTATTTTTTATTAATTACGGACTTCATGTGGCACTACATTACAGGAATAAACCAACACAAAAGGATGTAACAGCTGTGGAACTTAGCCATGTAAATATAGGAAGCATCTTTTCCAGCACGATTCCTACCGAACATCCCGTGATGCTGCAGCCACCGGAGACCATATCGACTGCCCGGCACGAAATGCATCGTCCTCTGAAGCCGAAGTGAGTTTATAGGATAAAACAGCAAGGATTAATACTGAATAATATCGTAAAATATCATGAAAGGGAGCCGACACAGCTGTCCCCCTCCTGTTCGCCATGTCTTTCGTAGCCACGCACTTCCGGCGTCGGTACAGTTGCCTAGCAACTCAGGCACCTCGTTACAGAACCGGTTAATATCGGCGTTTACTGCTTTTCGTAGTCACCTAATCCAATTTCTTAAAGTTAAAAATAGCTTTATGCATAAGATAATTAACGACCCTTATATTTTGTTTTTCTAAGAAAAAAAGAGCCAAATCTGTGCTATTGTTGTTCAATAGCAAAATGCGGATAAAACTGTAGTTTTATTAATGCAGTGCTCCTACTCATATTTAAATACTACACTGTAAAAACGTTTACTGGCACATGTTTGAGAAGAAAATACTATTTCAGTCTTTCTACTATAAAATTTAAGCCAGTGTGTTACTTTGTATTTAATTGTGGAATTTACTAGCAATTTCCGAGTGAAAATTATTGTATATGACTAACTAGACAGTCATGCAAGACTGTCCGGATAGGTGAAGTATTTTCTGTGCCAATAGCGTCACCATATGGAACTGTACGTAATGTATGTAATTTCTCCAACATACCTCCTGTCTGAATAAATGAATGACAGTTAAATTAAGCTAAATAATCACATATGATTGTAATCTCTCAAACAAACAAACAAACAAACACACAAAAACAGCATGGCTCACCAGCAATAAACTCCTCATACTCAATGACTGGTATGTTAGCCTGCAGGCTGGTTATGCTGAAGAATTCCCCCCACGGGATGCGAACCTGATGTATATCAGGGCTCTGCCAGTGATACAGGCGACCCCATGGAGGCAGCACTAGCACCCAGTCACCCTCTTTCCTCAGTGTCTTCAGCAAAGAGGCCATGCGAATGTACACATCTCGGCGAAGATTGAAGCCCTCGGGTGGATTTACATCATATAGGAGGTATCTGAGAATAATATCATGATCATTCCTACTGTGCTGTGCAATACATTTAAAAATTGTGTGTGTGTGTGTGTGTGCGCAAACAATTTAATAATAAAGTCAAACTTTCAATACTTCCAATTCAGACTTTTGAGCATTATTGCCTAAAAAGGAAATAAATCATTTTTCATTACATTTACTATGAAATATTCTAGGTGATTCTTTGTTTTGATCTTTTCTTTAATCAAACTTCATATTGTAAAATTAGTTATTTTTCCCTACTTCTCTCTAAACTGCAATAATAAAATAACAGATTTCTCAGACTGCTATCACAAAGAACTTGATGAACAAATTAAACATTCAATCATTTAGTTGGAGCATTTTTGACCAATTTAATTTTTCCAATAAATTTATTATGATTTTTTGAACTAAAAAAGTTCAAACAGAACATGTTTTATTGTAAAATTATCATTCTTTTTTTCCTATACCTTTTCAATACCAAATTTATTATTTATTTTCATTTATTTATATTCATTTATTTTTTCAATACCGAACTAAACGCATTTATAAAACAACAGATTTCTCAGACTGCTATCAAAACTTTATATTTAGTGTGAAATATTCCTGATTTTTTGTCTTTCATTTTTTGTCCTTTCTCTAACCAAAAAACAAAACGTTTTTATAGTAAAATTATGTGTAAAACTAAATGTGTGTGTGTGTGTGTGTGTGTGTGTGTGTGTTATTCCAGCATTATATCAAGCATATATAAATATTGCTTTAGTTTGAGAGACAGTCTTTTCACACCTTACAGTATTGATATTAGTTTAAAAGTGAATTATTGTAATCATGGCAATTTAAAAATATATAATAAATTATAATGCTGAATAATACCCAGTATAATATTCCATAAAGAAACATTTCTAGTTGGGTGTTAATGAAGGAGTTACTGGAGGTCCATGAGACAAAAAGGGGAAGTCAAGCTTTTTATATTTCTGAAAGTCTCTTAGCCAAAGCCTCGTAACCATACTCATTTATTTTTTATTAATTACGGACTTCATGTGGCACTACATTACAGGAATAAACCAACACAAAAGGATGTAACAGCTGTGGAACTTAGCCATGTAAATATAGGAAGCATCTTTTCCAGCACGATTCCTACCGAACATCCCGTGATGCTGCAGCCACCGGAGACCATATCGACTGCCCGGCACGAAATGCATCGTCCTCTGAAGCCGAAGTGAGTTTATAGGATAAAACAGCAAGGATTAATACTGAATAATATCGTAAAATATCATGAAAGGGAGCCGACACAGCTGTCCCCCTCCTGTTCGCCATGTCTTTCGTAGCCACGCACTTCCGGCGTCGGTACAGTTGCCTAGCAACTCAGGCACCTCGTTACAGAACCGGTTAATATCGGCGTTTACTGCTTTTCGTAGTCACCTAATCCAATTTCTTAAAGTTAAAAATAGCTTTATGCATAAGATAATTAACGACCCTTATATTTTGTTTTTCTAAGAAAAAAAGAGCCAAATCTGTGCTATTGTTGTTCAATAGCAAAATGCGGATAAAACTGTAGTGGGCAGTGTCGGGACTGTTGTGACACATCGCGAGATTTCCTCGATGGTGTCGCGCCACCTTGACATCATGAAGCAAGGCCAATGAGCAGTGGCGACGGGGTGAAACCTGTGTGTACAGTGATCCAGAACATCAGCTGAACTCTGAGTTTTAGCTATGTCATTAATAATCTTAACATCTGCGCACAGGTGAGTGTTCCTCAAGTGCCACAGGTTTGATGTCGTCATGGATTCGTTCTGCGTATTGACTCCAGAATTGAATTATTGCTTGCAATTTGATGTGTAGGAGATCTGCAGACAGTGCAACATAGGTCTCTTTTCCAAAAAGAATGAATGAGATCAAGTTTGGACGATGTCTTATAAATATACAATAGCTAATAAAGTAAGGAATGTGTCGTTTAAATGTTTGCGTAGATCGAACCCAGCAATACATGCTTGTAAAGGTTTTAGAAAACATATAAAAGCAAACTACACTTTTCCTAACGTGTGCGTGCGTGCATGTCGTGTATTGTGTTCTTGTCAATAATAAAAGGGATAAATATAACTAAATAAGCATAATCTACTGTTTATTTGAGGTTCAGTTTCAAAATATTCTGTTACCAGCAATATGTATAACAGTTACACCATCATTTATTTGATCCCATACAGATTACGGCCAATCTGCAGATTGCAGAGAATACAAGGACACATGGTAAATTTGAGCTTTAAGCAGGGATAAGTATTCGTATAATTTTTTTTTTCAGTTAGTCAAGAGTATGGACACATTTAATCAAATGTATGATCCTTTTCATTAAATTTTTTATGACCCTAAAAACCTTTTGGCCTGGTGTCTCTTATATAATGCTTGAAATAATTTGTCCTTTTTTCACCTGATATCTTGTGCTTAAATGCTTGAAATTATTAAAACTACATTTTATTTATTTTTTTATTAAATAAAAGAATATGTGTAAACCTTGACTTGTGGTGTACTGTACACGTTTTAGTGTAACAACATTGTATTAATTCTACATGTTTCTTCCATTGAATATTGTCTCATCTCAGATGTCGAGTAAAGCTGGGTCTGAAGTTCTGTTTGAGAACGTTGGGAACGCTGGAGTCATCACACTAAACAGACCCAAAGCTCTCAATGCTCTGAATCTCACCATGATCAGACACATCTACCCTCAGCTCAAGGTTAGGGGAAACTGGAAACCTGGAAACCAACTTCATATGAAAATTTCTGACTGTTAACCTGTTTTAATCATTGTGTTTTGTAGAAATGGGACAAAGACTCAGAAACAGATCTAGTGATCATTAAAGGAGCAGGGGAGAAGGCATTCTGTGCTGGTGGGGATATCAGAGGTATTTATGTGTAAGATAATCATACAGTTTTTCATTCACTCTTAAATGGATCTATGCATTGATAATGCAGTCAAACAGATCTGGCATTCACACTGAAATGCAAAAAAATATTTTCCCAGCTGTCACAGAAGCCGGAAAAGCAGGCGATTCTCTCGCTCAAGACTTCTTCCGTGAGGAATATATTCTTAACAACACTATTGGTATGTTTTCTCACTTCTGTTGCCATTTTTGAGGATTGATGAACAGATTTATTTATTTTAGTAATAATTTTTTTTATTTGAACTCTTTTTAGGTACATATCAGAAACCATATGTGGCTCTAATTGATGGAATTACAATGGGAGGAGTAAGTATTGATCTAAAATTGTAATTTTGCTGCACAAGTTCACCAGCAGATGGTGCTTGGCAGAATATGGCATTAAAGGAACCAAAGGGCCAGAGGCAATGTGGGCCAGCTTGTCTTGTGTTTACAATATATAAAAATAAATGAAGGACAAAGTGTCCTGCTTTATATAAAACAAAACATATAACCGTACCATTCTTTTCATTGTGTCACTATTAATTTGTCCAAAAACAGTAGGACTCTCATTGCCACTGGCTTCATGCATAATGAACAGTCTAGGTGTTTTCATTTGTAAACATATGCATGAAAATATTAATACATATGGAGTCATGAGTTATTATTATACTGTATGTATTTTTAGTGCAATTCCCAATATTTTGCAGTCATGTTTGACCATATGAGCTGCAAGCAAGTTGTGAAGCATTATGAATCATAAACCCCTCTTTTAATCCTCTTAATTTCTGTCCTGCACTGCGTATTTTATCCAGTAGGTGTCAGCAGTAAGCTGATGTTGCACACAATCTTTGGGTTTCTTATGAATCAGTTCTCAAGTGTCCTCCCATTGGTAGGCTATTTGTGTTTGAGTAACACTTTATATTTATATTCATGTTGCACATTACATGTAGGCCTAAAAGTCATTCATTTAATAATTAATTACAGTTGCAGTTAGAGATGCATCACAAATGATTATGGATTCAAAAATGTATAATCAAAATTATTAATGACAAACAATTCTGCTTAATGAAAAGAAAAAGGTAAAACTATCGAGAGGTGCCTAAAATTCCTTATAATTCTTAAAGGAATAGTTTACTCAAAAAAAAAAATATATATATTTTTTTTTTTCACCCTCAGGCCATCCAAGATGTAAATGGGTTTGGTTCTTCATCAGAACAGATTTGGAGAAATTTAGCATTACTTCTCTTGCTCACCAATGGATCCTCTGCAGTGAACGGGTGCTGTCAGAATGAGAGTTGATAAAAACAGCTGATAAAAACATCACAATCATCCACAAGTAATCCACATGTCTCCAGTCCATCAGTTAACATCCTGTGAAGTGAAAAGCTGCATGTTTGTAAGAAACAAATCCATCATTAAGCTGTTTTAACTTTAAACCGTCACTTCTGGCCAAAAAAAACGGGAAAAGTCTATAATTGTTTAGAACTGTTTTTGCTTGCAAACAGTGCTTGATCTGTGCATATTTCTGATTCAGATGAGACGACTTTTTCACTGGAGAAAGCAATATTATGGATAGAGGACTGGTCTTTGGTTTGAAGTAAAAAAAAAAAAAAAAGGCTTGATGGATTCGTTTATTACACACACGCTGCTTTTCACTTCATAAAACATTAATTAATGGACCGGAGTCATGTGGATTATTTTTTTATTATTATGTTTTTATCAGCTGTTTGAACACTCATTCTGACGGCACCCATTCACTGCTGAGGATCCATTGGTGAGCAAGTGATGTAGTAATCTGTTCTGATGGTCAAACAAACTCTTCTACATCTTGGATGCCATAAGTGTGGGTACATTTTCAGCTAATTTTAATTTTTGGGTGAACTACTCCTTTAAAAAAAAAACATGTGTATTCATAAGCAGCATATTCAGTAGTTGTTGTTCATTTTTATTGTAAAACTTTCACTATAACATGAACATATTAATCTGTACAAACTTTAGTGCTTGTGTAAATATATTTGAAACACTCTTTTACCAGCACAACAGAGCAGTTGAAATATTACTGTCTTCATAGTTTCATGGGGTTCTGGCAGTAGGAGAGCAATGCCACAGCGGTGAATCTGTCAGCTCCTGGTGTTTAATTGATCAGGGATTCTGTCAAGGTCGAGGTGCGGTGATTCGGCCGTGCATCCTTTGGTCTGAGCCGTTTGATGCATCGCTGCTGCGTGATATGTTTCAGCTGAGGACTCTGAACTGTTATTTAAGAATGGAATGGCCATGCAGGTTCACTGAGCGCATTCTGACCTCAGATGTCTCTAAGGTTTAGAAATGGATTTTTCCATTTACTCCGATATTTGAGAAAAAGAAATGGGCAGTAGCTGCAGAATCACAGATAATGTTATTACAGCGTTTGCAAGACAGCACTGTATTATTCCACAACTATTCTTGTTTTCTTCTTCGTCTTCATCTTTTTTCTGCAATTCATTTCTTGAAGAGATTATTTACTCAAAACATATGATGTTAACTTATGTTATGATGTTGATATCATGTTCCAAACCTGTATGCTAGTTAGTTAAATGGGATATATTTTTTATATTTCTTTTACATAGAAAAAAGCTTTCTTACTAATTTGTATTGCGTGTAGTTTAAGGGACATGGTCACTATGAGCTATAGTTGTATTTTTGTTATTTTTAGATGATTTATTTCTTTTATTAGCAGTCTCCATTGTGTTAAGTATTTGTAGCTGTTATTACATTTATATTTTTAATAAATTTAAGATAAAACCGTTAAAATCTCCTGCTGACCTGGGTTGATTATATAAAATTGAACCGCTAGTAAAGTTGTAAACATTATTTGCATAGATGCTTTTTTTTTCTTGGTTCTTTTTCTTGTATTTATTTGCATACTAAATTGTATTTGTTGTCTTCCGTTGTAGTTATTGCATCTACACTACTGTTCAAACGATTGGGGTCAGTAAGAAAGAAATTGATACTTTGATTCAGCAAGGAGGACACATTACAAATGATCAACAGTGACAGACAAGACATTTATAAATAAATTTGTATAAAAAACATTTTCAACATTGATAATATAAAGAAATGTTAATCCACTTTTAACACCCTGAAGTGTCTATGATTTCCTCTCATACTTATTCTAAAGCAGCTTTCCAGAATCCCTGTTTAGAGATGTAAGACAGACATAATAGTCCTATCAATATAAATAGTAGTAGATTATCCAATAAATCACCATGAACATCAGAATGATTTTCTCCAGTGGTCCAGCTTAATCTCTGTTTATGGAACACATTTAGTAATGGAAGAAATATGCAATCACTCATGAGAGGCGTAACATCATATCTCACACCTGCAGTGTATCAGTCGGTGGCTGAGTGTGCTCTATGAGCATCTCTTTGATCCCTCACACAGGCTTGTCAGAGGGGGGCTGCACCGCACCTTTAATACCTTCCTGGCCTGTTTTTTTTTTTTTTTCTTCTGCATATTTCCAGCTTTTGTAAGAACGTTTGCTGTGATTATATAGCTAGTCAACATTTGTGGATCACTATAACGATGGTCTTTTGGACCCCACTGAATCTGCATTCTGATTAATTTTGCTTGTCTGTGTTTAGTCTTTTGGGATTTTGAGTTAATTTCCAGTCACAGCATGCAAAACTACTTTGGACCTTGCAACGAATATCGGCAGCAGGATGTGACGGCACACACTTGGGCATCTGTTATGAATAAATGATCAATTATAAATGACAAATAATAATAAATTCAGTGTTACAGATTTGGGAAGAGCAGTTAGAAGTAGGCCAGATCCACTCCAGATTTAAATAAAATCATTAAACACACACACAAAAGATCTTTCATATGACCTCTGCCGAGTTCATTTTGACCATCTCGTTTATGTAATGAAAATCACGCCTTTAGTGATTCAGTAGCTTGATGCTTAACATATGGTAAATCATAATTAAGCAGAGCCACAGGACAGATGCAGTAATCAGGGCTTAAAGTTCTCCGGCACCGTGCCGGATCTCCCGCGTGCAGCGTTTGGCCGCGGAAAAAAATAGTCCTACATTTAAAAAAAATCTTGTTGATTGATTTCGAGTCCATGAGTTCGGCCTACCAATGGTATGAGAGGAGCACAGCTTTCACTCTCAACCAAAATAACATTACTAGCCAATCAGAATGTTTTGCTCTTATAAACGCGAGACGCGCATAATAGTATCCAATTGCAGAGTCGCAGCCCTGTTGAATGGAGAAGTGCGACAAAAAGCTGCGAGGCGCAATGGTCAAAGATGTCCATCTAGCACATATTTACATAGTATAACTAATTAAAAAGCAGCAGAGCTTTGTAAACAGCTCAGCGTAATCATGTCATCTCCATAAAACGATATTATTGCCAGAACAAATTTACCGGGATTTTTGAAAAGTTCCTGTTCACACATGATCGCTTAATGGTAACTTCCCGGTAATTTACCAGTAAAGACTGTATGTGTGAAAGGGGCTTCCTCTGCATATGCCGTGAATTTGCTTAACGTTCATCTGGAAAAACGGTGTGCATTATCTCACTAGATTTGTAACGTAAATCATTTATAAACCTTTGCCAACACAGGAGAATACATCAACCTATGTCTAAATATGCCATGTATTGTACATTGCGATTTCAAAATTAAATGGATTTAAACATCGTTTAATCACGCCGTAAAGTGAAACGTCACCAGGCTGTTGGCGCCCTCTGCAGGTATTTGTATTAATACATAATGTACTTAAGTTAAAGGAACACTCCACTATTTTTGAAAATAGGCTCATTTTCCAACTCCCCTAGAGTTAAACAGTGGAGTTTTACCGTTTTCGAATCCATTCAGCCGATCTCCGGGTCTAGCGTAGCACTTTTAGCTGTAGCTTAGCATAGATCATTGAATCTGATTACGTGTACTAAGACCCGCTCAAAAAGAAAAGTTGCGATTTTCTAGGCCGATATGGCTAGGAACTATACTCTCATTCCGTTGTAATAATCAAGAAACTTTGCTGTCGTACCATGGGTGCAGCAGGCGCAATGATATTTTGCAGCGCCTGAAAATAGGCTAACTTCCATCAACATAACCAATGTGACCATCTGCTTGCACAGGGAGCGTGCTGGGGTCTATTTTCAGACACTGCACCCATGGTATTTGTAAAGTAAAAACATTAATATTTTGAAATGTTATTACAATTTACAATAGCTGTTTTCTATGTGAATATATTGTAACATGTAATTTATTCCTGTGATCAAAGCTAAATTTATAGCAGCCATTACTCCAGTCTTCAGTGTCACATGATCCTTCATAAATCATTCTAATACGCTGATTTGCTGCTCAAGGAATTCTTCTTATTATCAATGTGGACAAAAATTGTGCAGCTTATTATTTTTGTGGATTTGTTTTATTTTTTATTATTTGATGTCACCTTTATTTCTATAGTGCTTTATACAAGACATTGTGTCAAAGCAGCTTTACAGAGATACAGAAAAATAAATGAAAAGAAGCTTCAAAACAGCAACATTTATGTAAAACAGAAATCTTTATAAATGGCTGAACAACTTAATTCATCCTTGAATAAGTTTTAATTAAAAAAATAAAAAATAAATAAACCCCAAACCTTTGAACAGTGGTGTTTGAACTAGATGTTAATAAAATTAAAAAAAAATCTTACCTGTGGCTGCGTACGTTTAAGCATGACTTTTTTTATTTTAAGTTAACAGGAACTTTTTAGAAATTTCCACCTCTGGCATTTTTAGATTGAGTGGTTTGCCAAGAACCTGATAAAGCTGTTTGCCTTCTTTTGGGATATCGGTAATGACACGTTCCAGAGCGCTTTCATATTATAAAACCACGAGATTAAAGATGGTCTTTAAACATTTTTGACTAAATTTATGTTTCATATTAGTCTCCCAAAGAGGAGATGCTTGTGTTTTTGATGGAAACATACGCGCTACATTGTCCACAGGTTTTCGGTCTGATTCCAGCCAAACATTTTGGAGAATCGATGAGAGTTTCCGTCGCTTCTAGGTGAATGATTTGATGCCTCCAGCTACAACATGTGCTTCCCGTTTAACTCAGAATACTTGCGTTGCCACATGAAAATGCTGTTACCAAACTATTCAGTTTGCTTTCTCAGTCTGCTCTGACTCTGTGATAGTTTGGATGGTTGTTCTCACTTTATCATAATCACCCTAATGAGTTGTCATGTAGGGGACACATGTACTGCTCTGATCACACCATGCTTCTCAAATCCCCGAGGAGAAGATGATTATTGTCTTTAAATGAGCAGCCCGTTGAGAACGCAGCCCCCAGTTGGTTTCATAATAACTGATTTTATGATGTGTATTTTTTTAACTAGATGAGTCCATGTCAGTCATGCTCTGTGATAATGAGGAGTCGCATCAGCTAAATATATTAAAGATATTAAGACAATGATGCTGTCTTATACTCATCTTTTTTATGACAGAATCAGGTTGAGTTTTGCAGTGGCGACAATGAAAAAGTTGTAGACTTTTGGCCATGTTATTTTGTGTAACGGCAAGTTTTCAAATTTTGCGCTTCCTGATGTTTTTGTTTCAAATTTTTTGAGGATAATTTATCTAAAGAGCAAGGTGGCTAATGTTTTATATAATGCTATTATCGTTCAAATTAATAATTTTATTCAGCAAGGATGTATTCAGCTGATCAAAAGTCAAAATAAAGACTATTTCAAATAAATGCTGTTCTTTTGACATTTTTATTGAAGAATCCTTAAAAAATGATCATGGTCTCCGCAAAAATATTAAGCAGCACAACTGTTTTCAAAATTGAAAATAATAAGGAATATTTTTCAGCACCAAATCAGCATATTAGATTGATATTTGGCCAATATTGATCATTTCAGAATTAATCGGTCAGTTATTAGTGCTAAAAGACCTGATAACCATTCAGCTGTAATGCACCTAGTGTATCAGCTGTCTGCTAAGGTTGCTGTGTTGTTGTGGTGCCACGTGCACCATTTGTTTCTAATCCTACACAGTTTGTGAACAAGCTGTGAAGTTTCAGAGCACATACAAATACGGTGTGCCATACATCAGTGACTGTTTGTTATTCCATTCCTGTGTGTGCTGCTTAGGCGATGCTGTCATGATTTAGGGTCTCAAACACTGCTAAATCATCAAACGTGGTGTTGGTGCTTCACTATGGCAACAGTGCTTTAGGGAAAGGCTTAAGTTCTGATGCTGTGCATATGGTTCACCACAATGAACTTTGTCCGCTCTTTTTCTTTTTTCACACAATAGGAGAATTTTGCCATCTTCACATAAATCATTTTCCTAACATGACAATTTATAGTAACCTGTCATTTTTAAAACATCACAGTTTCCACTGAGATATTAAGCAGCACAACTGTTTTCAACATTGATAATAATAAATGTTTATTCAGCACCATCGTATTAGAATGAAAGATCCTGTGACACTGAAGACTGAAGTAATGGCTGCGGAAAATTCAGCTTTGCCATCTTTACATTTTAAAATATTTTAAAATAGAAAACTATTACTTTAAATTGTAATGATATTTCACAATATTAATATGTTACTGTGTTTTTGATCAAATAAATGCAGCCTTGGTGAGCATTATCGAGACTTTTTTCAAAAACATTAAAAAATCGAGCAAACCCCAAACTTTTGAATGGCAGTGTATATCTATGTCTCAAAGAAAGCTATAGGATGTCTTTAGAAGACTTGTAATATAGCATATAAGTTATATGGATTTGAAACATGAGGATGAATAATGAGTTTTCATTTTTGGGCGAACTGATCCTGTAGTGTCTTACAGTGGATGGGTGTGGAGACTTGAACCCTCATTCTATGGCTCTCTCTATCTGGTCTGTGAACATTGTACCCAATTATTGATCTGTACTGTTTTCTCTCTCTCTGCAGGGTGTGGGTCTTTCAGTTCATGGACGGTTTCGTGTGGCCACTGAGAAGACACTGTTTGCCATGCCTGAGACGGGCATTGGTAAGAGGCAGCCTGTGTTCCTCTCTCTCCCTGAGGGCTGTAACTGGGTTATAATCTGAGTTTTCATTAATAATGCAAGATGGCTTTGGTTTCACAGGAATCAATAGTACTTTATCCAAAAATATGGATGTGAAAAGTAAATGTAAAGCATTCCATTTGTCAAAAACGAAAGTGTAGTTTTGGCACATAAATTTAAAGGAATAGTTCACCCAATATTTGCTGAAAATGTACTCACCCTCAGGCCATCCAAGATGTAGATTAGTTTGTTTCTACATCCAAATAGATTTGGAGAAATTTAGCATTGCATCACTAACTCACCAATGGATCCTCTGCAGTGAATGGGTGCCGCCAGAATGAGTGTTGAAACAGCTGATAAAAACATCACAGAGTAACAATCAATTTTTTTTCTGTGGTCCATTTATAATTACAGTAAGGTTTTTTTTCACAAATATTACTTTGTATCTTGACTGTTAGATATGTCCAGTCTTTCAACTCATGACCAGCCAAAGTACAAGCAGATCAGTGTGAGATGACATGGCACACATTTTTGCAGCTAAAAAAAAACCATGTGATCGGTTTTCTTCTCAAAACATTGCCTAGCCCAAAGACCTCTCCAAAGCAATCTTTCACAGCAGATTGTTCAGGTCAGTTTTATGTGGAAACAGTGTTGAGGGATGGTGCAGATTGAAGCACCTGTCTGATGCTTGTGGTCTCTGAATAAGCGGCATGCTAAAACGCTCCACAGACAGCGTCAATCTCCCTTTTGCTCATGGAAGGAATTCTGTCGATGCGGACAGCATCCGATCAATCTGCTGCTGAAATGTAAGTGGGTGGATCTTGTTCCAACCGTGGAGCCAACAGATGATTCTTGCACTGCAGTATGCAGATTTAATTTCGTAAACTCTCATCTGATCTAGGTGGATGGCTCAGTTCACAGTGACATTAATTGTGTTAGAGAACAAAGTATAAAAACAGAGTACAAGCACAAATTGCCAAATTTGTAAGGTTGTAAATAGAAAAAAAAAAAAGATTTTAGTTTTTTTTTTTTCAAAATGAAGACAATAAGTTTTCACACTTTCAGCACTACAATTCACATTCAAACCATTGTTATTGCAAAAATTTCTTGCAGATGCAACTTGCTTTGGTAATGCGTTGTCTAATGCAATTATATTTTAAATTTTTTTTTAAGCATGACCGAACATTTGGGATCTGTAAGATTTTGACATGTTTTTGAACATTTATGCTCACCAAAGCTGCATTTATTTGATCAAAACTACAGTAAAATTTGTAATATTGTGAAATATTATAACAATTTAAAAACAACAGTTTTCTGTTTTAATATTGGTTAAAAAGGTAAATAGAAAAACTGAATTTTCAGCAGCCATCACAGTCTTCAGTGTCACATGATCATTAAGAAATTATTCTAATATGCTGATTTAATGCTTTTTAATAAGAAACATTTCATATTATTATGAATGTTGAAAACAATTACTTCGCGTAATATTTTTGTGAAAACAGTGATACATTTTCTCTACGATTCTTTGACAAATAGAAAGTTCAAAAGAACACTTTTTATTTGAAATAAAAATCTTTTGCAACTTTTAATTGTTTTTTACTTTCACGTTTGACTAATTCTTGTCTGCAGAATTAAAGTATTTATTTCCTAAAATCAGTTAACAGTTATACCACTGCTGATGTTTATAGAGAACTGAGCTTGTCATAAACTTTCAATTCTGTCATCACTTACTCACCCTGAAAATACGTGGTTAGACATGAAGGTGAGGAAATGAAGACAAAATTTTCATTTTTGGGTCCAAAGTGAATGTTTCCACATTCATCTTTCATAACCATCCTCTCAGAATACATCCATTTGTGCTGCATCTCGCTTTTATTGCACATGCTTTAAATTTTTCGTGCTTCTTTTCATTCCATGTTCTAATTACACCCTGTGAATGGTATGTCTGGAGCCTTGATGCGGTATAAATCAGAATACTTTGCCCTTGTCCCTATCACATGCTTCTACACATGTAGGCAGAAGTCTGCCTCGGCTATTGTAATTCATTTTGGACTCTTAATGAGAGGGCTTTACAGCATTTCCTCCTGTTGTACACCGTCCTTCAGCTCTTGCAAGCCTTGGGTAAAGACTCCCTGTGGAACTGTTAGAGTGGCAGGAAGTAGTGCTAATCACAGTCTGTGACACATCTGTTGAGCGTCTGTGCACGTGCGTGTATGTGTGTGTGTATTTGATTGAGTGAATGCACAGTGTCTGTGTGCCATCACCCACTAATCCCATTAAGAGCCTGTGTCTCTCAACCCCAGATGAATGAATAATCCTCTTTGGGTTTGCACTTGTCTTAATGGTTTATTCTGCGGTAAGGTGGCCAGACTCATGAGTCTCGTAGCCGAGTACTTCCTTATAGTTCTTCTTTCTTGACATGAGGTGGTTAAACAAGTACTACATCATCATGTGCGCATGGAATTTGTGTGGCTCTTCAAAAATCTGCCTATTACATTTTATATCATATTATTTATTGCAAATGAGACTTCAGTCATATAAGCAGCATAATTTAGGAAATCTGCATAAATAATAATTATTTTAAACAGGTTTACCCAACAGGTTTCAGTAGTGTATGCCAATTTGCTATTTGGACAAACACATCCCAGACATCCCACCCCAGACTCACACTGTTGGTAGATCCAGGGTTTCTATCTAGAATTAAAAAAAATGTATTATTTTTTTTACTTTCACATGAATTAGTACTATTAAAAATATATTTAGGATGAATATAGAATTTTGTAATAATAATGAATTTTGTTTTTCAGATGAGACTCTAACAGTGTTATCTTAGTATTATTGATATACTAGTTTTTGTGTTTTGATTTTAGTTTTAGTAATTTTGTTGTGTTTTGCCATTTTTATTGTAGTTTTATTTCAATTAGTTTTTTATTCATTTTAGTTTATTTAGTTTTAGCTCTTTAGTACTTCTTTTAGTACTACTTAAAACTAAAATAAGAAATGTTGCCTTCGGCAATACATTTTTAATAATTTTGATCATATAAATTTAATTTAATTTTAATTATTTTGTTTCAAGTACCAAAAATGTTTTTTATGGTTTTAGTTTTAGCTAGCAATAACAACCCTGGACTTGGCAGCATAATAAACGTTTCTATGAAATCTGCATAAAACATGACGATTAACAAATGTTTAGAACAGGTTTTAAACATGTTTGTCCTATTGGCAGCATTGACTGAAAAAACACCCAAGCTCACACCATTGTTTGAGCCGCTGTTACTATGTAGGGTCTCTCAAACAAACAATGTTTCAATAGTGTTTACACTTTTCTGGGAAAGAAGTGGTACTCTTATAACTCTTGTGCAGTTTAAAGAACTGATTTTTTTTATGTATGCTTTAACTGCTCCAGGCTAAGTGGGATTCTGGAAGGAAAGCACCACGAGCAGCATGGTAGCAGTAGCCTTGAGCCATTTGTGCTGAGCTGTGGTATTTGCCCATGGTGGCACCTTCTCTGACAGTGTGCCAGCCATCTGTGCGCCGAAAATGCCCCCCCACCCTCGCCTGCAACCTGGTTCCACCCCTTCACCCCCTTCTGCTGATAGATTATTTGCTATTTGAGTCTTAAAACTATGCCGGCCATGAGACAAAGCCACTGGTTGAATGGCAAGCCTAATCTGCATTTATGATATTACATTTGCCTCCTGGAATGAGGTCAGGGGCCTAATCCTGTCCTGCTTTATTCAAAATTGTACCTCCTGCTGAGTGTGTGTGAGGGGAGTGGTTATTTTTCTCAGCCCTTGCTACTAAAAAAAAGCACATCAGGTTAATAATTTTGTTGCGCCACACTATGCCATTTCATAACCACATCCTGCAGACTGAACAATGCATTTGATAACTGTTTATACTAGAGTTTTACAAACTAGGGGCCATGGACCTCTTGCAGGTGCCTGTAATTAAATAGTGTAAAAAAATTATTTGTAGAATAATTCTTCAGTATTTGAAGTATTTCACTTTTGACTTAAATTTATAATTTGACTTACTATTATAATAATTGCATTCAGTTTTTAAAGACATGAGTGGATTATCATGATTATTTTATTATTTCTAATTATCTTTCTCAGGTTTATACTTCTAATATAACTCCAGTGGTGGGAGTTAATTCTTAATATAATATGTTATTATCTTTTGGCTTTAGTAATGGCAATATAACATCCAATTACTTGATTTTGGAAACAAAATTCTAAAGTTTTCTTTATAATATCATGTCTGCTACTTTTCCTACATAGCATAAATGGTCTGTACATGGAAATATACAGCTCCCTCAATACTTTAGGAAGAGTGTCCCTTGAGATATTAATATTTGTTGGGTCATTGGCATAAAAAAAGTAATGCCCCTGCTTTATGTGACAGTGAAATAGCTCATATAATCAAGGTCTTTTATTCAAGTATTTCCTCAGTCTCAGTTTTAATATTACTTATGAAATCACTTGAGCAATTATAATAATTCCCTAAAAAGCTGATTTATACTCCTGTGGCCAGAAAATAATATTTTTTTCTTGTGTAAAGAGCACTGGAAGTCATGTCTCATTGGTCCTGTACAATCTTAAGTTGAAGAACGACAATAAGCACGCAGCAGATTTAGAGTGTCACTATGTGGCTTAAACAGTGAATAAATCTTATTAAGAGAGGCAAGAACCGATTGTTATGGATTGAAATACATCGCCAAACTGTTTGTTCAGTGACCTTGAGTTCATAATTATTCTTTTTTTGCATTCATTTTCTCAATAAGGATTTTTAAAAATCCTTCAATAAAGAAGCCTTGAACCAAACCGCCCAACTCTGAATTACAGTACATTTGATTCAGTGCAAAACAGTGTTTGAAACTATGAAAGAGAACAGACTTTATTCAAAGTAAATAAACTAGTCATCCCATGAAGCACTGCAATCAATTCATTAATATAAGATATATAAAACATATGGTGGATATTTTTCAGTGGAGAAAAGGATTGGGAATTTTATGTCCAGATTTTTACTTTATGTCATGCTCTAAATGGCTTTTGTTTTGTGTGTTTGTTTCTATAGGTTTGTTCCCTGATGTTGGTGGTGGCTACTTCCTGCCTAGACGTCAAGGCAAACTAGGCCTCTTTCTTGCCCTGACCGGGTTCCGCCTCAAAGGGAGAGATGTTCAGAGGATCGGGTTGGCTACTCACTTTGTGCAGTCTGACAAGGTAATGTATATAGAGACTGACCAATATACTGGCAAGTTTATCAGGTAATATTTGGCCATTTTGAGGTTACAAAGATATTCGATTGGCCAAATAAATAGCAATCCCTTGCGTCGGTTTGTCGTAGTCTGCTGATGGTCTTGTGAATAGATATTGCACATTTTTCTCTTGTCACAGATTTTTGTGAAATATTGTAAAATATTTTTTCATTTTTAGCTTTCATTAATTTTATATTAAATATTTTATATTTTACAAATAATATATATAAATATGAAATAAACTTAACTTATAGTTCATTTATATTTTTCTATAATTTATAGCATTATAACACATTATACACATATTGGATATATTGGATGTGATTGTTTCATGTTATCCAATGTTTTCACATCCAGCTCCTGGTTAGAACAGTGCTAAGAAGAAGCTATTATGATTGTAGAACAGTTTTAAGACAGTTTCAAAAAAGATGAAACTCAAGTTCAAGGTAACGATGACTGGAAGGGAACTGTGCTGGTGCTGGCCTCCTGGGATTTTGGGCTGCAGTTCTTGCATTTGATGCTGAAATGAGAGAAGTTACTGAAAGGAGAGGACTTAGTCAGCATTTCTCAGGCTTGCCAGTGAGCGTTCGGCAGCAGGGGGCGACCGAGCCCTGACACTACGCCCAGTTCATGTGCCAGAGGTGAAAATGAGGACCAGGGCTTGGCACTGCTGGAGAGAGGGGCATACAAGCCTACGCACACACACACACATCCTCTGGCCAAGGACAGACGACCAGCAGGATCTGGCGTACATGCTACACACAGAAGTGACTTGTGATAAAAATAACTAAAAAAGGGCTCTGAGGACAGGGCGTCAGTTTGTACCGCAGAACTAGTTGTGAGCTGATTCAATTTGTTTTATGAGCAATGTAAAACAACCCTGACAATTATATATTGAGTCAGCCTGTATTATCATTCATTATCACCACGAGCAGCACAGGGTCAGGGAATTTTAAAATTTTGATTTTCAGGCCTGGAAAGCTGTATAAATTAAGAGGAATTTCAAAATTATGGAAAAAGGTGGGGGTTTTATAGTGAATATACATTTTCTAGTCCTCTAAAATATTTAATCAACTAGATATTGTTCCGAATCTCTGTAAAAAAAAAATTAAAAAAAAAAAAT
>NW_015549703.1:815888-820188 GCF_001515605.1 Sinocyclocheilus anshuiensis | reverse complement strand
CTTTCTTTGCGTGAACATTTGGGCGGCGTTATGCAAATCTTCCCACATCGTGACGTAGACATGTGGGGGCGTGCTTAAACGAGGCATTTTAGGAGGGCGTGGACCAGTCTTAACTTTTATAAAGAATATTTCTTTGGGTTTGAGACTTTAGTCTTTGCAACTTTAGGGATCTTATCTATTCAGCAGCTTGTAACACTCCAAAGAGAAAGGAAAACTTGAAATCGCATCATATGACCCCTTTAAATACCATTCTACCTTTTATATCCTGGTGTAATGCATTTTATTCAGTATGTTAGTATAGTGCATCTCACAATGCATATTATTCCAAACCAGCGTTAGAAAGAATAGTGGCTTGCAAATCCCTATGAGAAAATGCAGTGAAAATTTGAAAATATCCATGCAATTAGGAGTTTCATGTGGGGGTGAAAAAGTTCCTCATGCAGATTTCTGCAAATTTTCTGTGCTGATGACACTAAAAGTTTTTAAAAATAACTTCCATGTGAGCAGTGGATGTATCTGTGGATAGTGGACCTGTTTTTGCATGCAAACTTTAGCTGATGTGACCTTTATACGCAATGTTGGGAGCACACTTGTGGTCCCTAAAAGGCTGTCCTGGTAAGCAGCACACTATGTTTTGGATCAGAGCTGTTTTATGTTGTGTTTCACCGTGTCTCAGCAGTTACCATCAGGAAACACCTTGTAAAAATTCCTGTTGTAAACAACACGTTCCCTTCTCTGCTCTTAGTATCTGATTTAGACCCACTAGATTGTTTCTACCTGTGATGTTGAGAATTTTACCATTTGTCTCTCCTATCAGATTGCATCTCTTGAGAAGGATCTTGTTGATCTGAAGTCTCCATCTAACAGTGATGTGGCCCAACTGCTGGATTCTTATCAAGAACAGGTATGTGGCAAAAACTGACGTGACCTTTTTTTTAAACTTTTACAACCTGAGTGTCTGCGGTTACACTGCACAGTGGTGTGCTTGTGTAAGCTGACACCATCGCCACAGTATACAACACTGATGGATTTGCTTTCAGTGCATCTTTATATAGTTACAAATCTTACACAAACGTGGAAGATTTTCTCACTTAAAAGGAACATTTCACCAGAAAAAAAAAGTCATTATTTACCCACCATGTGTTTTTCCAAACCTGTATGAATTTCCTTCCTCTGTGAAACAGAAAAGAAGGTTAAAAAGTGTTTGTGTCCAAATGACATTGCCTCTCATTGACAAAAAAATTAGAGAAAAAGTCATACAATTAGAATTACACTACTTTCAAAATTTTGGGGTCATTTTTTTTTATTAATACTTTTCTTCAGCACAGATGCATTAAAAATTATAATAAAGACATCTATAAAAAATTCTACTTCAAAAAATCCTGAAAAAAGATATCCTGGTTTCTTCGAACATATTAAGCAGCACAACTATTTTAACATTGATAATAATAAGAAATGTTTCCTGAGCACCAAATCAACATTTGGAATGATTTTTGAAGGATCATGTGACTGAAGACTGCAGAAATTGCTACTAAAAATTCAGCTTTGCCATCAAAGAAATAAATCACATTTGAAAATATATTAAAATGGAGAACAGTTATTTTAAATTGTAATAATATTTCACAATATTCACAATAACTTTTACTGTATTGTAAAATCTACTTGATTTTGATGAGCAAAAAAGACTTATTTTAAAAACAATGTTACAGACCCAAACTTTTGAACAATAGTGTATAACAATAATTTTATTATAATGCAGTAATGTTATATATATATATATATATATATATATATATATATTTGTTTACACTTTATTTTAAGGTGTCACTGTTACAGTGTAATTACACATTTAAGTACTGAGTAATATTAATTAACTACATGTACTTACTATATGGTTAGGGTAGGATTAGGATTAATTGTTATTATAATAGTAAGTACATGTAATATGTGTGAAAGGACACCTTAAAATAAAGTGTTACGAAAAATGTAATAATATATAATAGGGCTGTGCGATATTGAAGAAAAATGCGATATGCGATAACTCATTCAATAATGCGATATTCGATATGCGATACGATAATGCTTAAAGTGCCACATGCTCAGATGAAACAGTTTTACTCAGCTGTTGCTGAGTCAGTTCTGTGAACTTCTATAACTATCTTGTGTCATATATATATATATGGTTATTTGTATGTATGTATGCGTGTACCAAGAGTTCCTGTAAAACCACAACAAATTCCTTGTGTTTGCGCACACTTAAGTGGTAAAAAAAAGCTCATTCTGATTCTAATAAGAAAGCACCCCTACAACAACTTCTGAAAGTGAACGGTATGTGTTTTACTCGAGCATTACGTAAAAGCAGTAATTTTATATATATATATATATATATATATATATATATATTTGTTTACACTTTATTTTAAGGTGTCACTGTTACAGTGTAATTACACACTTAAGTACTGAGTAATATTAATTAACTACATGTACTTACTATATGGTTAGGGTAGGATTAGGATTAATTGTTATTATAATAGTAAGTACATGTAATATGTGTGAAAGGACACCTTAAAATAAAGTGTTACGAAAAATGTAATAATATATAATAGGGCTGTGCGATATTGAAGAAAAATGCGATATGCGATAACTCATTCAATAATGCGATATTCGATATGCGATACGATAATGCTTAAAGTGCCACATGCTCAGATGAAACAGTTTTACTCAGCTGTTGCTGAGTCAGTTCTGTGAACTTCTATATCTATCTTGTCATATATATATGGTTATTTGTATGTATGTACCAAGAGTTCCTGTAAAACCACAACAAATTCCTTGTGTTTGCGCACACTTAAGTAACTATCTTGTGTCATATATATATGGTTATTTGTTTGTATGTATGTATGTACCAAGAGTTCCTGTAAAACCACAACAAATTCCTTGTGTTTGCGCACACTTAAGTGGTAAAAAAAAGCTCATTCTGATTCTAATAAGAAAGCACCCCTACAACAACTTCTGAAAGTGAACGGTATGTGTTTTACTCGAGCATTACCTAAAAATGTCATTTTAACATTAGTGTAATCATTTTAACATGAGTTTAGGAACTGAATAATAAAAAGGAAAAATAAAACACTGCTTAGTATTTCCTCTTTGAATTCAATATGCACTGATTCTTATTTAAGCTACAAAAGTTATTTAGGTAAGAGCAGTGAGTGATTTTCTCTTTGTCTTTTGTTCATGGCCCCAAATATTGCAAGCTGTAGCGATATGCATATTGCGATATGTACATTTGCGATATTTCGATAATTTCAATATATTGCACAGCCCTAATATATAAATTACATAATATATAAATATTATATAATTTTTATAATCGTATAATAATTATATCTTTATTGTTGTTATTTTTATTGTTATTACTATTATTATATAGTTTAGAAAAATGTGACAAGAACCTATGGACCCTGGTTTCAGCGAGCTATAATGAACATGAAGTTCGTTTCAGTGAGAGTATTCCCAAGACCGTCCAAACGCTCAAAGTCCTCTGCTGTGTTTTACTATATTCATTATACTCATTATGACTTTATGATCATTATGACTATGGTATGGATTTATGGCCGTTGGTGCTTAATGCTGCGAAGTTGTGTGTGCTGAACAGGAGTGTCTAAGTGAAGATTATTGTGACTCATACAGTCTTTACGTCACAAAGCTTTCCAGAAATCCTTGGGAAGGAGGGACTGATAACACGTGGCTTTCATGTTCCGGACAAACTGCTTTCACAGACCCTTCCCAGACCTCTTTTGAGCATTTATTTTATTTTATTCTCTTTTAATATCAACAAGTCTTGATATTAGCCTAATTTAAAATTGAAAAAAAAAAAAGAATTATTTAGAGGTAGTCTTTGCATTATGATATGGCACTAATGATGTTATTTATGTCTGGCAATGATCCTGCTTCAAAGAGAGTTTTATCTACAGCAGCTGTCACTAAACCATAAAACCATACACACATCAGCTTTGTTCATCAAGGTTGCACTTTAAAGCCTGTAGTAGGGCTGCACGATTAATCGAATGCGATTGTCATGCGCATTTTGTTAGTAAAGCCAGTTCTGTAATCAGCAGTAAATCATCACGTGCTTTCAGATGGAGCAGCATTTACTACACAGAGCCGTAGTTCACTGACAAGTTACTTGCGCGATTATGAAATCAAAGAAATCGTTCGCGATAATGGCAGCTGTTTGCATAGCTTCTCAGTGAACTACGGCTCTGTGAAGTAAATGCTGCTCCATCTGAAAGCATGTGAAAAT
>NW_015549703.1:799897-815594 GCF_001515605.1 Sinocyclocheilus anshuiensis | reverse complement strand
CGTGCTTTCAGATGGAGCAGAATTTACTACACATAGCCGTAGTTCACTGACAAGTTACGCAAAAAAAATCGGCACGGCACCCCAAATCATCACTGACTTTCGTAAACTTCACACTGGACTTCAAGCAGCTTGGATTCTGTGCCTCTCCAGTCTTCCTCCAGACTCCAGACCTTGATTTCCAAATGAAATGCAAAATTTACATTTATCTGAAAAGATAAATGTAAATTGGACTTTGGACCACTGAGCAACAGTCCAGTTCTTTTTCTCCTTAGCCCAGGTAAGATGCTTCTGACATTGTTTCTGTTTCAGAAGTGGCTTGGTAGCCCTTTTCTTGAAGGCGTCTGAGCGTGATGACTCTTGATGCACTGACTGCAGCTTCAGTCCACTCCTTGTGAAGTTCTCCTAAGTGTTTGAAACGGCTTTGTTTGATAGTATTCTCAAGCTTACGGTCATCCCTGTTGCTTGTGCACCTTTTCCTACCCATTTTCTTCCTTCCAGTCAACTTGGTATTTAGTATGCTTTGATACAGCACTCTGTGAACAGCCACCCCATTCAGTAATGACCTTCTGTGACTTACCCTCGTGGAGGGTGTCAATGATTGTCTTCTGGACCATTGCCAAGTCAGCAGTCTTCCCCATTATTGTGGTTTCAAAGAACAAGAGATACCCGGAATTTATACTGTAGGGATGGTCATTTAATGAACCTCAAATGTAAATATTCTAATATTTTGAGATACTGGATTTTTGACTTTCATGAGCTGTAAGCTCTAAGCATCAAAATTAAAACAAAAAAACTTTTGAAATGTTTTACTTTACATGTAATAAATCTAGAATATATGAAAGTTTCACTTTTTGAAATAAGTTTAAAAAAATAATAACTTTTTCACGATATTCTAATTCTTTGAGATGCACCGGTATATATATATATATATATAAACACACACACACAGACACTACCAGACAAAAGTTTTGAATGTTTTCGGAAGATGGTTCTTACACTTATTCTTCAGCTTCAGACACGGCCATGGTGTCTGACAGGACAAAAATGGCCTCACACATACTCACACACAGACAGCTGAGGATTGTAGCTGTCTGGGTTGAAATATAGCCCTGTATATGTGCTTCAGCTGATGTTTAAACACAGACTGCTGTTATGTCTCCTCAGAGCAGTCTGGATGCTGAGAAACCTTTCGTACTGCAAGAACAGACAGAGGCCATTGACAGGTAAACCTAAACGCTCTTCTCTCCTTGCTTTATTGTCATATGCCTAACCCAGAATAGAATGAATCTAAAGCTGTCCCTTGAAATGGAAAACTAACCTTTGGTTAGGTGCTAGATTTTAAGTATAATTTTCAGTCTTATATTGCTTTTGAAATGGCCATGTATGGTTATTAGTGATGATTGCTGAAGTAAATTCCTTCACATAGACCTGCCCCCCTTCGTTACTGTTGCTACATCTGACAAGCCATGTCGCTCTCACGCCACACATCATGATACATCCATGATACAAAACACATCGTGGAGCAAAGAGGAAACTGACAATGCGCCGACAGATAAGAAAGAGCAGGTTACTTCATATGAGACCCTGGACCACAAAACCAGTCATAAGGGTAAATTTGAAAGTCAATTTGTACATCTGAAAGCTGAATAAATAAGCTTTACATTGATGTATGGTTGTTAGGATAGGACAATATTTGACCGAGATACAGCTATTTGAAAATCTGGAATATGAGGGTGCAAAAAAATCAAAATACTGAGAAAATCGACTTTAAAGTTGTCCAAATTAAGTTCTTAGCAATGCATATTACTAATCAATAATTAAGTTTTGATATATTTATGGTAGGAAATTTACAAAATATCTTCATGGAACATGATCTTTACTTAATATACTAATGATTTTTGGCATAAAAGAAAAATTTATAATTTTGACCATACAATGTTTTTTTTGGCTATTGCTAAAAATATACCCAAGCGACTTAAGACTGGTTTTGTGGTCCAGGGTCACATATATGAAACAAAGTAGCAGCTTTCAAATTGTTATTTTTTTTAAGAAATTCAAACAATAAATGCCGTTTTGTGGCTCTTTAATGTGTCATTACAGATCGCTTTAGCGCCTCAGTTCAAGCGGCACGTGAACCGATCATCTCTTCCTCTTTACTAGTTATAACATGAAATAAGCATCAAAGGGTATCTTGTTTCGACAGCGGAAAGACATCATTACACACTATTTTTCAAGTTCAGGGGCCTGATGTATAAACGTTGCGTATGCACAAAATGGGCATGGAAATGTGCGTACGGAATTTTCCACGCACATATCGGGATTTATAAAAAATAAACTAGGCGTAAATATGTGCGCACCGTACGGACACTCTAGACCATGCGTACGCACTCTTTTAATGTGAGCGAAATAATGAAGCAAACAGAATGATTTTAAAGTCTGCTTTACATTTGACATACACATTTAGATTAAATATGACACTCTTAATAATGAAGTTAAGCACTGAAATTTCATGAAATTATTATCTAGAAATTACAACATTTTTATATGAATTTAAACAGAAATATTTGTAGTGTATGTGCTGCTTTCGAACAATTTTTCTGTGGTATGCGATTTCATCTTTTAATCACAGTGAGGATTGCTTGGTGCATGACAATTCTGCTTTAAATTGTGTTCTAAATAGCAAAACTCATGTTCTGAGAAAATACATTTGCGTGAATAATGATCACTGATGTGAACTTGATTCGTCTGATGGATTTGGAACATAGACAGTAACGACAGACATAAGGATGCACTCGTTGATCAAACAGTCCATTGGCTGTAAGATATGCACGTATTATTTTCAAAATGCTTTGTTATTGACGAGGTGAGTCAGGCAATTATTTACACTGCAAAAAAATAAGGTCTATCTCCATTCAAATATAGGCTAACATTCTAAAATATATGTTTACTTTATAGGCAAAATTGCATAAATTTGAATAGCAATGTGATGTCTCAAAAAGCATTTATAGTACATATCTCATATTTTCCTAACGTATTGTACTCTTAACTGCGTTAAACATGGTGTCACGTGGATGGAATATGCATGGAAATGATATGCAGATTACATTATACATATTTAACCTAGGCGTTGTAAGCTCCATATATGGCTATTTCGGGGAGGAGACGGGGTGGAGATGCATGTACGCACAATCTTCCGCTGACTGGATGTTACAAAGGGAATTTTTCGCAGGTTCTGGCATACGCATGGCTTTATAAATCTGAAAACTTTTGTACGTACGCAAAATCTAGCTTTTGTGCATACGCACACATTTAGGATGAAATCTACGTAAAGTTTTATACATGAGGCCCCAGGTCCACTGATGTTAAACTACTCAACTGTCTGGTTTGTTTGTTGGACAAAAATGGATTCGGCGTTATGATTGTTCAGATCGCCTGACAATCAAACTCCCTGCAAAGGGACAATTGACACCTTTTTGAAGAACAAGAATTTATGTGCTTTAAAACATTCATTACACTTGCCCTATAGACTTCCAGTGTAAGTGCACTACATGTTTTTCTTCTGTTTTAACAACTGTGTCAAAATGATCAAACATTTATAATTAAGCCTCAGTGTGAATATTTTTATACTTTATTTTTTATTATTATTTGGTTCACCATTGCATTTCAATTCTTTCTCATGAGATTCTGGAACAACCCACAATAATTCATAATCAGAATTGTAGGTTAACTGTTGATAATTCAGTTTACTGAAAAAGCATACAGAGGACAAAACTTAATTGATACAAAATATCTGTCATTTAAATGACTATACTGTGCAATTTGTTTTTGATGTACACTACCTTTTTTCATCACTCGATCCTTCAGAAATCATTCTAAAATACCGATTTGATGATTAATAAACATTTTTATCATTAACAATTGTACTGCTTAATATTTTTGTGAAATCCATGACACTACTATTCAGCAAGAGCGCATTAAATTGATAAAATATGACCAAGTAATACTTCTTTGCTACTTCACAAGTGATGTTTTTTTTAAATAGTCCTTGATGAATAGAGTTCAAAAGAACAGCATTTATTTGAAATAGAAACCTTTTGTATCAGTATAAATGTCTTTACCATTACTTTTGACATTGAACTGAACTGAGTGGGATGATGACATCACTGAATTCAATGATGAACTGCCTTTAACTGAAAATTGAGTGTTTACTATTATCATTTTGCATTATTGACACAATATTTTCCTAATTAATGCTGTACAGTTGCACAATCTGTATTGTTAAAAGAGCTATATAAATAAAGATGACTTGACTTGACTTAACTTTTGATCAATTTAATGCATCCTTGATAAACAATACATTATAATTTCCTTCCAAAAAAAAAAACTGTGATGACCACAAACTTTTGAACGGTAGTCTATGTTTTTAGCTATATCTCCCAGCCCCAGTATAAATCAGCATTGTATTTAACCTGTATTATTTAAGTATGAATGGCAGTGGCACAATAATTGTGTATTTGCATACTATGACGTGACAGTGTGGAAACTGCGACTCTAAATCATCTGCAGGAGCAGTGTTGGCCTAATATGAGTAGACTTCACACATTTGAAACCGATTAGTTACACTTCTGGCTTTATGTCTGTTTCATTGGATAAGCTTTAGACACCAGCCTTCAGGTGCTGGTAAAACTTGGAAGCTTCCAGCAATTTATGGCACTCTGAAAGGCCCATAATTCCATGTGCAGGGAAAAGTTGGAAAAAGTTGGGTTTGTTGATCAAAGACCTGAAATGATCAGTTTGATAAACATTGGACATGCTCCAAAACTCAGATTCCACCATGACCAGAGCGTGTGCGATGTTGTCTTTATGTCTTCCCTTCCAGGTGTTTGAGCGTTTAGTGGAACAAACTGCCGTGAGCCTATACACCCCTTGTTTACCTGTTTTTGTGGCGTTTGACTCTGCATTGCATATGAGCCTTACATAACGCCAGTTGATGCTGCACTAATTTGCTGTCCCAGGATTAAATCTGATGACTAATTTGGCTTGACTGCTTGAGCATGATGCCGAAAAACTTCCACAGATGGGGTTTGCATACGTGTTTGTGTTTGCAGGACTGGCCCTGTAATTTTTGTTATTGTTCTATTGTTTCAGGCTCTTTTCAGCTGGAAGTGTGGAGGAGATCATGGAAAACCTTAAGAAAGATGGCTCTGCTTTTGCTCTCAAACAGACTGAGGTGCGTCCAGGGATAGTGATTAAACATATTTTAAAAAATAAATTGACCCAAAAGCGAAAATTGTTGTGATTAAAAATTTCAGTCTTGTCCTCACACAAAGCTGTTTAGATATTTCTGTTGTTTTTTATCACTTTGAAATTTTACAACCCTAGTCCTCATTCACTATCATTATATTGAAAAGAATATGACCTTAATGGCCCTTTTGTGTACTACAAAAAAAATTATACAGGTTTGGGACAATATGAGGTGAATAAATTATGACAGTATTTTTATATTTCACTTTTTGGATGAATTATTCCATTAATTAGCAGAGCAAGTTAACATGCAGGGAAACTCCAAATTCAAATGGTCATTTTTTCTAATAATGTCACTGCGAGACGTGGACTCAGTTTGCAGGTGCCAAAAGTCAATTTATTAAACAGTCTTGAAGTTCAAAAAACAAAAAAGAAACAACAAAAAACAATCCAGGCACAGAGCAGCCAGGAACAGATCCAATAGTGCCTCCTGGACAACAAATTCCAAAGGGAAGATCCATCAAAGCAAGACCGTGACAAACTGACAGAGAGGCGGGGAGCTGGTGGCGTACTGGCGGGGAGGCGAAGAAGAGCTGAGACAGAGGAAACAGCAATCGGAGATCGCGAACGTGGGTAGAGCTGGAGGAGGTTAAACGCTGCCTGGAAGCAGGAGGGAGAGGGACAAAACTAAAACTAAAAGATGAAAACAAAACTGGCAAGGTATCAGCACAGCCAAAAACTCGAGACAAGACGGGGTCGGAGCAAAGATTGCACGGAGCACAAAACAACGATCTGACACAAGACAGCACACATAAGGAGGCTAAATAGGGAAGGAGTGATTAACATAATGCAAAGCAGGTGATGGCGGGGGCCAGTAATAAGATAATTAATTGAACAACAAGAGGGCGGGGACGGACACCACGATGACACAGAAGCACATGGTAAGTGTAAACACAACAACACACAACCGAAATAAGGGAAGAACAGACAGATCAGCCGGGGGCGTGACATTACCCCCCTCCCCAGGAGCGTCCCCTGGCACTCCAGGGAAGGACCTTCCACTCTGCCGGTAGAAGTCCTCGATCAGCGACCGATCCAGAATATCCCAAGCCGGGACCCAACTCCACCTCCTCCGGACCGTATCTCTCCCAGTCCACAAGATACTGAAATCCCCGACCTCAACGTCTGACATCCAGCAACCTTCTGACAGTGAAGGCTGGGGAACCATCCACTAGATGGGGAGGGGGAGAGGTAGGGGCAGAAGCAGATGAGTTAAGGCGAGAATGAAACACAGGCTTAACCCGAGAAACATGAAAGACTAGGTGTACCCGACCAAGTGTGGAAGGTAATTTGAGCTTTACCACCACTGGACTCAACACTTTGGTGATCTGATATGGCCCCATGAACCTGGGGGCTAACTTGCGAGAGGCCACCCAGAGAGGAAGGTCCTTGGTTGACAGCCATACTCTCTGACCACATACGTAGCGGGAGCAGGAATTCGGTGACGGTCAGCCGCTGCTTTAGTTCGTTTGAAAACCAGAGCCAAGGCTTCCTCAGCCTTCTTCCAGGTGCGGCGACACCGGCAGACAAAGGCTAAGGCCGACAGAACAGCAGCATCGGGCTTCTGTGAGGGGAACATAGGAGGTTGAAAACCAATGGAGCATTGAAATGGGGACATACCTGTGGCAGCCACTGGCAAGGAGTTGTGGGCATACACAATCCAGGATAACTGTTGGCTCCAAGAACTCGGATTATGGGACGTCAGGCAGCGGAGAACTTGTTCCAGATCCTGGTTTGCCCACTCAGACTGCCCATTGGTCTGAGGGTGAAAACCTGACGACAGACTCATAGAGGCCCCGATCTGCCAGACAGAACTCTTTCCAGAACCAGGAGACAAACTTTGGCCCCCTATCGGAGACCACATCCACTGGAAGGCCATGAATCCGGAAGATGTGATCAACCACCACTTGAGCAGTCTCCTTGGCTGAAGGCAATTTGGGAAGGGGGATGAAATGGGCTGCCTTAGAGAAGCGGTCCACCACCATCAATACTACGGTGTTACCCCTCGATGGCGGAAAACCAGTGACAAAGTCAAGGGCTATGTGTGACCAGGGGCGGGAGGGGATGGGCAAAGGGTGAAGCAGACCAACAGGAGGCTGATTAGAACTCTTGTTCTGGGCGCAAACCGAGCAGGCAAACACAAACTGCCTGACATCCTGGACCATGGATGGCCACCAGAATCGCTGGCGGATGGTGGCCAGTGATCTCCGAACCCCTGGATGACAGACTAACTTAGATGAATGCCCCCACTGGAGGACTTCAGGGCACAACACAGCCGGCACAAAAAGTCTACCCTCTTGGCACCTCTCTCTCTCGTATGGCCTCCAGTACTCTCCTCCACATCTTAGATGAATGCCCCCACTGGAGGACTTCAGGGCGCAACACAACCGGCACAAAACGTCTACCCTCTGGGCACCCTCTTGGCACCTCTCTCTCTCGTATGGCCTCCAGTACTCTCCTCCACATCCCAGGAGAGGGACCCCACCACAATTTCTTTAGGGATAATGGTTTCAACCGACGCCCCCATCCTCCCCGTATCCCTGAAAAGACTGGAGAGGGCATCGGGTTTTACATTTTTGGAGCCTGGACGATACGAGACATCTTGAACCAGCCAAAGAAGAGTGCCCATCGGGCTTGGCGTGAACTCAACATCTTGGCCGAACGGATATATTCCAAATTCTTATGGTCCGTCCAGACCAAGAAGGGCTGTGCTGATCCCTCCAACCAGTGACGCCACTCACCCAAGGCCAGCCTGACCGCCAACAGCTCCCGATTCCCTACGTCATAATTCCGTTCTGCTGGGCTCAGGCGGTGAGAGTAGTAGGCACAGGGATGTACCTTCCCATCTCTAGGGGACTGCTGAGAAAGGACCGCACCTACTCCAATCTCGGAAGCATCCACCTCCACAATAAACTGACATTCAGGGTCTGGAAACGAAAGAGCAGGAGCAGAAATGAATCGGGACTTGAGGTCATCAAAGACCCCCTGAGCTTTCGAATTCCACCTAAACGGTACCTTAGTAGAGGTAAGAGCTGTCAAGGGCTGTCAAGGTCAACCTGACTAAAGTTTCGGATGAAGCGCCGGTAGAAGTTGGCAAATCCCAGAAACCGCTGCAGAGCCTTGCGTGAGTCTGGAGGTGGCCTCTCGGCTACGGCCCTTACCTTAGTGGGATCTGCTTTGATTAGTGTGTACCTGAAGCGAGGGAGAAAAGATTAGAATGTCATCAAGGTACACAAAGACAAACTTGTTAACCATGTCTCTCAACTCGTTGTTGACCAGGGCCTAGAAGACAGCTGGGGTATTTGTCAGGCCAAAAGGTAGCACCCGGTACTCATAGTGTCCCGAAGGAGTGATGAATGCTGTCTTCCACTCATCCCCCTCTCGAATCCGAACCAGATGATAAGCATTGCGGAGGTCCAACTTACTGAAGAGCTTGGCTCCCTGCAGAAGTTCAAAGGCAGATGACATTAAGGGCAGGGGGTACCTATTCTTAATGGTAATGTCATTCAAACCTCTGTAATCAATACAAGGGCGCAAGGAGCCATCCTTCTTCTTAACAAAGAAGAATCCTGCACCAGCTGGAGATGAGGAGGGATGGACGAGACCGGCATCTAGGGACTCTTGAATATATTTGTCCATAGCCTCTCTTTCTGGACCAGACGGAATATAAGTGACCCTTGGGCGGAGAAGGTGCTTGGGAGGAGGTTGATGGCACAATCATACGACCGGTGAGGAGGCAGGGACATGGCCCGGAACTTGCTGAAAACCTGCCGAAGATCGCGGTACTCCTCCGGAACCCCGGGCAGATCAGCCTCCTCCACCTGCACAACAGGAAACACAGCGCCAGGAAAAGAGGCAGAACCCAAACAAGACTTAAAACAAGACTGTTTCCAAGACAAAACTGAATTTCTGGCCCAATCCACGTGAGGACCGTGCTGCACCAACCACGGGTGCCCTAGAACCACTGGGGCACTCAGGGAATCTAGAAGGTACAGCTCGGCTATCTCATGGTGATTGCCAGAGACAGTAAGACTTACAGGGGGGGTGAGGTGAGTGATGGTGGTGATAGGAGAATCATCAAGAGGCCGAACAGAGATAGTAGAAGTAGAGAGGGGGATGGCAGGGATTCCCCACTGCTCAGCCAGGCCGGTGTCCATGAAATTACCACCAGCCCCCGAATCCACCAGGGCCAAACAGGAGTGACTGGAACCTCCAAACTGAACACTCACAGGAAGAAGGGTGTGGGAAGAGTGGGGGAAATTAAGGGGAGATGCGCCCACCAGGATCCCCCTGGCTACTGATGAGCCCTGACTTTTAGCGGGCATTTGCTGACAAAGTGTCCGGCCTTCCCACAGTAGAAGCATAAGCCCCGGGTGAGTCTCTCTTGTTTCTGCTGAGAAGTGAGACGCAGGCGTCCCACCTGCATAGGTTCAGGGTCAGCAGGAGAAGGCGGAGGCAAGACAGAGATGGAGTTGCTGGTCATTTCTCCCATCCTCCAAGAGGTGCGGGCAGTCGATCGTTGGCGACGAAGGTGAAGGCGACTCTCCACATGGAGGGCCAAGTCAACAAGATCATCAAAGCCGTGTGGAAGCTCATAGGAAGCAATCTCATCTTGGATCTACTCATCCAGTCCAGCACGGAATACAGCTCTACAAGACCCCTCATTCCAGTCACAGGCCGCTGTTAAGTTCTTGAACTCAATGGCGAACTCAGTCATTGAACGGCCTCCTTGACGTAGCCGTGCCAGCTGGGCTGCCGCCTCATCACCCCGAGCAGAACGATCAAATAACTTGACCATCTCCTGCCGAAAGTCCTCAAAAGAAGCACAAAAGGGAGCCCAGGCCTCCCACACAGACATTCCCCAGTCACGGGCCCTGCCTGTTAGGAGGGTTAAAACATAAGCCACTTTAGTCTCCGGCGTACCGGCGAGGCTGAAGAGCAAAGACCAGGGAGCACTGAGACAGGAAGGCTCTGTAGGAGTTGGGGTTCCCGTCATAGGGAGGTGGGTTGTTAGCATGAGGCTCAGGGTCATGACGGAGAGAGGAAAAGCCAGCGGTGTCCTCCGCTCTATTAGCTGAAGTCTCACTGCAAAGTTCATGGAGCTGGGCAGTCAGATCAGACAACTGAGCATTTAGGAACTCGACCTCCCGGGACGTGGATGTTAGCTGGGAGGCATGCTGGCCCAAGAGAATGCCCTGCTGGGTAACTGCTGAGCTGGAGGAGGTTAAACGCTGCCTGGAAGCAGGAGGGAGAGGGAAAAAACTAAAACTAAAAGATGAAAACAAAACTGGCAAGGTATCTGCACAGCCAAAAACTCGAGACAAGACGGGGTCGGAGCAAAGATTGCACAGAGCACAAAACAACGATCTGACACAAGACAGCACACACGAGGAGACTAAATAGGGAAGGAGTGATTAACATAATGCAGAGCAGGTGATGGCGTGGGCCAATAATAATATAATTAATGGAACAACAAGAGGACGGGGACGGACACCACGATGACACAGAAGCACATGGTAAGTGTAAACAGAACCGAAATAAGGGAAGAACAGACAGATCAGTATTATTTATATATTTAGGAAATAAATTAATACTTTTATTCAGCAGGGATATGTTAAATTAATAGTGATAGAAAAGATTTATATGATTACAAAATATTTCTATTGTGAATAAATTACATTTCTTTTTAACTTTTTATTCATCAAAGAATCCTAAAAAAAAGTATCTCAAGTTCCAATAAAAATATTAAGCAGCACAGCATTGATAATAAATAAGCATATTAGAATGATTTTTGAAGAATCGTGTGAAACTGAAGACTAGTAATGGCTGATGAAATTTCAGCTTTGCCACCACAAGAATAAATTATTTTTTAAAGTATATTCAAATAGAAAACCCTTATTTTAAATTGTAATATTATATCACAATATTACTGTTTTTACTGTATTTTTGTTTAAATAAATGCAGCCTTAATGAGTACAAGAGACTTTAAAAAAACATAAAAAAAACTTTTTGATCCCCAACTTTTGAATGGTATAGTGTAAACACAAATCAAATTAATATCAAGCAGCTAGTACTTTAAATATCATTTTGCTTTGTTTATATAAAAAAGTAAGATTATATCTTATATTTTGTCCCTGCGTTAAGGCAAGCTGTTTATTCATTCTAACTCCCAAGTGCAAGTGATGTTTTTATGAACCTCATAAAATGACATGGCAGTAGGGAAGGTCGTAGCAAGGTTTGGTTTATTGTTCTTCATACAGGAGTGTGTTTCCATGTCCTGTTCCTGCAGCTGGGTAAAGCGTGTGATGGTTTCTGGGATATTTGGCGAGATAAACAGAATGAGCGCATATGGCTTCTCATTTGAGGTCTGCATGCTCTCTGCTGCATGCAAACCCTCTCTTCTATTGCGTAATGGGCCCTGAATCATATTATACCTCATTAGTATTTCAAAGCCATTCTGTTTTTCCTCCCATAGCGCTACTTTGCCATGCATCACTTTGTTTAGAGTGAGCTGTAGAAAGGAAATTGATGTTTGACATAGTGACGTTTTATTGTTGAATATTTACAGATGCTGTTGCTCAGTGTATGTGTGGACTGTTATTTTTTGAGTGAAATTCTGTTTCCTGCTTTTGTCCTTTCGTGACCTAAACAAAGTTACAATATAAATAATCACAATACCTCATTATACTGTATTATACAAAGTGACGGTGATATAAACAGAACATGCCGTTTGAATTGAATGTGAGGTTTTATGACCAAACAGGTCATGTAAGGTTCTCTCTAAACACAAGGCTGTTTATGGACTGGTCCTCTGCTTATGTGGGGCCTCTTTTATCAACAATACACTTGGCTATTACCCTTGTGTAACCTCCCTGTTCGTACATTTTGGTTATGTGTGGACAGTTTTTAATGTCTTCTCACATTATTTTATTTTATGTTTTGTTTTTAATTGATTGATTGATTGATTGATTGATTGATTGAGAGATAGTCAACTGTTCACAGAAAATTTTAAAATGAAGACTTTGTTCACCCAAAACAACACATTTCTACAGTTTCTGTTAATTTTTGTGAAAAATTCAGCAAAAATCTAGGGGTCTTTCAAGGTCATTGATCAAATCTAAAACTAAAACTAAAAATTTTAAATGAATCTAAAATCATAACTTTAGCTGCTAGACAGTTAATCTGACAGTTAATCTGTCTAGTTCAGATTAACTTCTTTTCTTTTTTTAAACTTAAATTGCATTTTTCAATCCATTTTCATTACTGCCACACAAATTGATATGATCTCTGTTGGCTTTCATGTTGTAAAATAAAAAGATTATACTTTGTTAATACAGTCAGATATTTAAATTGCTATTATTACTGCTATTATTGTCATTATTAAATTTGGGTTTTTGTATTGGATTTTACAGACTCTGTCCAAAATGTCCCCAACCTCTCTGAAGTTAACTTTCCGGCAGATTCAGGAAGGAGCGAGAATGAGTTTGCAGGAGGTTTTGGTGATGGAGTATAGACTCAGTCAGGCCTGTATGGTATGTAATGCAATTATCTGTAAATGCAGTGCTTTATCATTTCATTACCCAAATCAAATCAGCTTAAAGCTGTGTTGGCACATTTTTCACATACCAGTTATTCATTTATGGGAAATATTTGTGTAATTTGTTTCATGAGTTTTTACTCTTGCTTTGCAGAGAGGCCACGATTTTTATGAGGGAGTCAGAGCAGGTAAGATGCACATTTTCTTCGAAAAATTCACATATTAGTTCCTATTGATAAACTGTATATATAAGATGTATCAAATTAGATGTTGGTGTTAAAGAGTTGGTGAATATGTAACCTTATATGTAACCTTGAAGAGTCATTTTCAAAGACATTCAAAATTGTGTAATTTAAAGCAATTTAGGAAGTATAGTGTTCTGCTGCAATAATCCATAAAATGAAGTTTGTAATTTATTAAATTTAACATTTACACATTACATACACATTTCTATCAAATTTGAGCATTGATCTAATATATCTGGAAATATCCCATATGATGTGTCTATGATAAAACAACATTGGAGATTAGTTGTTTCTTTGAATCACGTTCCATTTTAAATTCAAATTACAGCTCCACATCCTGTTTACTTCCTTAGTTAAATTCAAATTCTGGAACTCAATTGAAATTTTCATTATCATTATTAGTCATTATCTTTAAAATTATCATTATTAGTCATTATCATTAAAATTCTGTATGAATGCATATGGAAAAAAAAATATGTGAGTAAAGGTTAAATTACATGTCTGTACATTGTTGATGTTAAGAATGATATAATGTCTGTTATTAGTAATTAGTAATGTCTGTAATTAGTCTGTTATTATAAAGGTTATTTATAGGGTTTTACCTCAAATTAATGTGCTTCTGCACTCATGCAATTTTCTTAGCCAGGTCCACTCACCTAACCAGTTTTTTCCCAGAACAACCCCAGAGAAAATTCAGTGCATAACTGACAGATTTTTCCCCTCTCTACTTGCAGTGCTAATCGATAAAGACCAGAGTCCAAAGTGGAAACCTTCTACCCTGTCTGAGGTCTCAGAGCAGGCTATAGAAGAATGTTTCAGCTCTCTGGGTGAAAGAGATCTCAAACTATAGAAATTCCCCTCAAGAATCCTGTAAGTTGCTTTCACAAGCCTCTGAAATTTATCAAAGAAATCTGCATTGTAATTTCTGTCAGCATAGCTGACGAATGCAAAAATAATCCTGCTGCTTACAGCTAAAGCAAACGTTCCTCTGAGATTTCTACACAGATCCACTGATCCTTGTGATGAAATGAACAATGCTAGTTTCTTAAGGAAATTCAGAGGTTTTGGGTGTTTTCTTTGTGCCATTCCACTGGGAAATGGCATTTAGAGTAAGCTAACAATTGAGAGCAGTCTAGTCATATTTTAAAGGTAAAGTTCATCCATAAATGAAAATTGTGTCTTTTTCACAACTGTATGTGTTGTCATTTACTCAACTTTTTTTAATCTTAGAATGCAGGTCTTTCCCACAAAATTAAAATCAAAGAGTTTCTACAGATATTAGTTTTGGGTTCTGCAGGAAAAAAATAACTGCAAACAGGATAAAAATTACATTAAGTTGAGAAAATAATGACAGAATTTCTGTTTTTGGGTGAACTATAGGACAATACAAATTTACAGCACTCCTCTCAGGGTGAATTTTGTGCTGAGAAGCATATTTTGCATACTTACATACCCTGGCCACGATGGTGGGATTAAAGTATTGTCATGTGATGGATAATATGACTGTTTACTACACAAGCAGTTCCACTGGCCTAGACTAGGGAGTATCAAACCTTTGACAGAATAAATCGGAATGATTTTGAGACAACTGTGATGCCTTGAATTCAAATTATTTTCTTCTTCTCTTCTTTGCTCATATAACTATGTGGGTGTTCATAAAAGGTGTGTGACATATTTGTGCTAAGCAAAACATAAAATGATTGTATTGTATCTCTGTTTTTGATTTTGATAGTAGATATGGCATAAGATTTCAATGTGCCCACATTGCATCAAAATAAAAACAACAGTGTAAAATATCTTCTGTATTCATTGTGAAGTCATTCCAAATTGACTGCCAGACTCAATAGCATGGCAGCGACCAGTTAATCTACTTATTAGTGGTGTTTGTTCAAGCATTGCTCATACTAAGGGTTAGGGATTTAAACAAGCACCCAACTGCAAGTAGTAAAGTCTGGCGCTCGAGTTGTTCCACATTGTGCTACAGTATGGACATGAATGTTACCTCAAATTATGACATTTTGCGGAGAGGACTGCTAATACTTTTTGAAGCAATCAGCTTCATGATTTTCACTTGGTGGATAATAAAACAACATTAAAGTTCCCACAGACTTGCATTGAAGGAGCTCATTTTAAAGGGTTAGTTCACCCAAAAATGAAAATTAGGCTGTGTTTTACTCACCCCCGAGGCATCCTAGGTGTATATGACTTTCTTCTTTCAGACGGATCCAGTCAGAGTTATATTAAAAATTGTCTTTGATCTTTCAAGCTCTATCATTGCAGTCAGCGGTTGTTGCATTACTTCAGTCCAAAAGAAGTTAAATAAAAAGCACCCATGAATAAAAAAAAGTGTCTCACGCAGCTCCGGGGGGTGAACAAAGGCCTCCTGTAACGAATCGATGCGTTTTTGTAAGAAAAATATCCATATTCAAAACGTAATAATCACTTTAATCTAGCTTGCGCCAGCAGTTGTACACAGAAGCAGTTCCGGGAGCATGACGTATGAGGTCAGTGCTGCGCATGCACCGGTGAGTCTCGTGAAAACCAACGTTTGTTTACAGGATCAAAGGAAGCAAAGTTTCCTTACTTTAGCAAAGGAAAACCAGTCTCCTCT
>NW_015549703.1:767266-799664 GCF_001515605.1 Sinocyclocheilus anshuiensis | reverse complement strand
ACCTCATACGTCATTCCCCCGGAACTGCTTCCGTTTACAACGTTGAGCACAAGCTAGATTAAAGTGATTATTACGTTTTGAATATGGATATTTTTCTTACAAAAACGCATCGATTCGCTACAGGAGGCCATTGTTCACCCCCCGGAGCCATGTGAGACACTTTTTTTATGGATGGGCCATATTTTTTATTTAACTTCTTTTGGACTGAAGCAATGCAACACCCACAGACTGCAATGATAGAGCTTGAAAGATCAAAGACCATTTTTAATATAACTCCGACTGGATTCGTCTGAAAGAAGAAAGTCATATACACCTAGGATGCCTCGGGGGTGAGTAAAAGTTTTGGGTGAACTAACCCTTTAAGTCTCTGTTTTAGGTGTTGTGAAAATATAAAACAGAAGAAATTAAGGCAACAGTTGAGGTATCGACAAAGGCCATGGTTTATTTATTGGCGTAGCTGTTTTTTCCCTTTTCTTTAGGTTACAGAAATGAGATTGCACAGATTACAGGTAAATCACTTCTGTCTGAAATATACACTGAAATATGAAATACAACAATTTTGATCAGAATCATCAGCACCTCCTCAAACATGTATGAGATGACTGGAGACCCTAGGAGAACTCAGCTTGACAGTACAAGCTGGTACAAATGTGGTCTGACTGCTGTTTATTTATACTGAAGTACTTTTTTTTTGTTGTAAGTGATTACACACTTTCAAAGAATATAATATATAACAAAATAGAATCGAGTTCTATTTGCCTTAGTATAAGAATGCAAACTAATGAGAGTAATGAACACCAGGGAAGTCTGAGCTGATTGTTCTTTTAGATACTGAGATATTCTGAAGTTCTACTCTGAGCACATACAGTAAGTAATGTGCTGAAAGGCCTCATAAAATACAACTTTAAGTCCTTCTTTCATATCTTAAAATTTTGCTCTGCATTTATGACTTTCTACGCAAAAGCATAATGGTCAAAGTGCAGTTCTTGCTTAATTGTCTTTGCAACAGGCCATAACAGTGACTACCCACGTCTTCAGTGGCCTTGGTTCAGGAAGTAATTTTCTCATTCGTTTTCTCCATGGGGATTTGAAAAAATTCTTCAGTAAAGAGTTTAAAGCCATAAACCAAAACAAACAGCTTCATCAACCGTTGATTTGAAGCAAAAACAGTTTTGGCAATCTGAATAACAAGGCGAAGGTACAAAACTTTGAACTGTGAATTATTTTATGACTGACTGTGATGATAAGACAATATAAAACTGATAAAAATGAAATATAACATTAGTATAAAATAAAACATTAAGTTAATTGCAAAACATTCAGATATGCACAAACATATAAATTATTTGAGAAATTCTTTTGATTACACAATTCATAATGCACTGTGAGAGAGGGTAATCTCTGAAATTTAAATTTTTTAATATGTAGGCCTAGTTGAAATCACACTGGCATGTGATAAAGCATATATATATCACTTAACCACCTCAGAGCTCATAGTAGGTCTGTCTTAAAGGTTAAAGTACATTATCACTAAAAATCTATTTCTCTATGGAAAAAATGAATGTGATTTTTACTTCCAGAACCCAACTGCTGCGCTCTATTTATCTGAAGATCGTTAAAGGGAATATGGCTACCTGACAACATGGCACAAGACCCAGAAGTGCCAATATCACATCAATAAAAAGCATTGGTGAGCCGCTGTTAAAACACTACCAGAAGAGTAATTGTGCTTGTATTAACAATCATTAAGGACATTGGCATGTTTGGTCCCCTGTCTGAATTGTGTCTCCTTGGGTTTGGCAGTCTGGTAGCACTAAGTTTGTTTTTATAACACTTTGGCCTTTAAGAATTGCATATTTGAGCTGCACAGAAGAAAATCTTCAATAAACAAAATTATTTAATGGCTGAATGCACAAAGTTTGGGAATCCTCTTTTGAATGTATTTTCTCATTGCATCATAAGGATGCAGGATGATTAAGATCTTCTGTAATCTTTAAATTTAAGAATCCATGTATCATGTACAAACAACATATGGCCATAGTGACCACAAGGTTGTCTGTACCAGGAATTCCAGTCAACAGGGCTGTCATGTCAAAAAAAGGTTAGCAATGAAGTAATGTACACTTATTGATCCCTAGAATCCAACACTAGAGAAACCGTGACCCCTGAGTGGACGTTCTCTAAATATGCGGTCACATTTCCCGTTATTCAATTAATTTTCACAGGAAAAATACAATAATTTCAATAGGAATCAATGTGATCAGGAATTTTGCACAAGGGCGAAAGATTTCCCCCACAGATTTTGCAATAGGTTTGAGTTAGTCGCTTGAATTTCTCAAGTGTTCACCAACAAAGATTCTTGGTTTGAAAATCGTTGCTACACTACTGCCAATGGACCTTTTTTGCCAGTGAAATTTCACTAATGTGACCAAGAACGATGGATGGATGGAAAATAAAATAAGGTACTGTCTGATGTGCTGAGCCACATGAACATGAAAATACTAAAGGCAAAAAGATGGAGTCTATACTAAACATGGTTGGGATGATTGTGGCCTTTGGACAATTGCAGAGACTAATTAAACGACTGGACTTTGAGGGTAAACAAGAGACATAAAAAGATGCAGTCTTGTGATTTAACAGCTTCATGGCCCTTTGTTAAGAAAACAGGCCCCTAAATTAAGACTTTTAATGTGTAAAAACAAAAAAATGGTTGAATATATCATGTGAATCCTTATGGGTATAAAAAGAACAACTTCCTAAAATGACATGATCCTCCACTAGCCTGAATTTGTTCATCTGAAAGCTCTCCTTTACATAAAGGAGAGCCAGACCAATTCAATCTTATTCCATCTGGCTGAAACGTTATGGCACGTCACACTCAATGTAGGGGATGTCAATGTACCGACTGTCCACCTCAGCCCATTGTTGTACTGCCCGGGCCACAATTTCCTCTGAGAGTCTCTGGGCATAGTCCAGCAGCACCGGATTGACCCGTCCTGGGTCCTCCACTGAGCCGATCTCTGAGAAAACTAGAACTGCTTTCTCTCCTTGCTTTCCTGGCTTGCCATCCACTTTCTCCGATGAGCTGGAGTTCTGAGTGGGGTCGTGGTGCTTGGATTTCATGCATCCCATGATATAAATAATGTAACATTGGTTTGAAAGCAGTGAGGGGAAGAGATGCAAAGATGGCGTGATACCAAGGTTATATTCCCTTGGTTGGGTTTCGTGATGTACGGATAAGAAGCTAGGATGAGGACGTACTTCTGTGCAAAGTGTAGCTGAGACACTCCAGATGGTCTGCCATGATGTATAGCATTCTCATGGCCACCTCACACTTGCCCTGTGTGAAGAAGAGGAATGGTTATTGTGAGTTATTGCTTGTCTTTGCGTGGCTAAATATATATTTTCATGATGACTATTTTCAGTGTCTTGGCAACCTTGTCCATGACACCATAATGACTACATCTTCACAGGAATGAGGATTTCCTTATGAGGCAGTATGAAGAAAAAATAACTGCATGTGCTTTAATTGGCTGAAGCCAGTAGTAGGCTATAAGTCAACTAGATATGGTATTTATTAGGGATGGCAAGGACATGACATGCTCTGATAGTTCCATTTATATGTAGGTACATAATGCTGTTCATTGTGGGTTTTCTATTTATAAGCGTTTTTATCCCAGTTCAGATTCAGATTATAACAATTTAAAAGCTAAATATAATTTGTATTTACATGAAACAATATTCCAGATCTACTTCCTGAATTTTCTTTATTCTTTACGTGTTAATAAAATACTTTAAAAACAAACTCTTATGTATATCATAAGGCGTATATCAAACGCGTATGTAATGTTTTTTTATTTGTAAAATTTCTGCCAAATTTAAATCTGCTTTTAGCCTCATCAATGTCATCGGTTCATTTGGTTCACACAAAAGTAGCCTACTCTTCCATCAGCTCTGGGCTCACTCCGAATCTGATTCAGTGCGAAACGATGTCCTTTGGACTCGAGAACCGCTCGGACTGATTCAGTTCGATTTTCAAACGCATCGTTCACACTAATCATTCAAATGATCCGTTTCAAAATAACGATTCGTTCACGATTCGGACGTCGCTATCAATATTTGTATCGTGCTGCTCCTGCGGACAGCTAATAACTAACAGACTTCTCACAACGAAAGCCGGTGGTTCACTCCTTTTGCTGCACAGATACACACATCGATAATGTCTCTTTTAAGAATATAAATGTGTTGATTCTGCGTATTCTAGATCTACAAGCTCTTTTAGGTGCGAAAATGTTATTATTAGGCGTTTGTTAATATTTTAGCGGTAATATTATTACTCTTGGCAATATATTCTCTTTGCCTGATACGCAAACCCGTTGTATAGGTACATCATGCACAGCAGTCAAAGACACCCGACAGTCACTGTCTGGAAATCTGAAGTGATCAACAATTTAATAACATCATGATAAATTATATCCTGGTTGAAATGCAATGTTATAGTCAGGAAGAACGAGATTAAAATTCCAGTTCTGTCGTTTTTCGAGTAAATTCCATCCTCGTATTTGTGTCAAGAAAGCCTCAAGGTCAAGGCAAAATGTTATTCCTGATTGTATAAAATGCACGATGATCTGTTTTTATAATGTAATGCTAAAAGTGCAGATATAATCAGTGTGGGTACATACCTATTCGGACTGCAGGCTGTGAGCGTCAATATTATGCATATAACAATCGAAGGAGTCATCTCATCCAAAGCGGAATGCGTTATTTAAATTGAAAACTGATATAAATCCACAGTATTAACAGGCAGAAGCTTCCTCCTCCACACCAGTCTCGGTTAGGCTACTCCACAGGAGAATGAGAAAGCACGTTGATGAACTTGCTCTTGTAGGGTAAGTCGGGTCAGAATTCAGCATGTGCGTCCGGAGTCCACATATAATGATAACGTTTCAGTTTCATTCCAAAAACAGGACAGCGATGCGGCTCAACAGCGTATTAATCCGTGTTGTTTTTGCATTTCTCTCTGTCCATTCAAACATGGCCATCTATATGACTGAATTCGCAGCTTGGAAATTCTTCGTGTTTCTATTCACGGGCACACATAGTTCATGCTATCCTTGCCTAAACATTTGTTTGTAAACTGGGTGAAAGGTTACTGCAACACACGCAGACACAGGTTGCGCCTCAGTGTGTTTTTAAATACAATGTCGCCACCTAGTGGAATGACTGTTTTCAATAATACTACAAACAAACATTTCTAACAGAGGGGTTCCCAAACTTTTTCACAATTGGACACCCTAGAGAGGTATAATCTATCTCCCGCCAGACACATTTTATAGTGAAATATGAGGAAATAAACGCATTTGTTTTCTTGTCATACAGTATATACAGAGAGAGAATAGTTTGTGTTAACAAAAGTGTGATTCAATAGTTAATTTCGTGAAGGTTTTGACAGATTGGTAAATTGAGTTTTGAGTCTTTATGCTTACCAAAAAATGTTAACTGAATTTTAGATTTTTTTTCCACGACCCACGGTGAAAACCGCTGTTAAAACCGGATTTACGAAGACTAGGAAATCGCGAAGTCGCGTTCGCTTGCGTAGTAACTATAGCAACAGCTTCCATTCTTAGACAGTCCGCTAGGCTTATTGTCATTAGCCCATTTAAGATTTTATTACAAATTTACATGTTATAAGTATACCACAAATCTATAACCAACGATTTTAGGAAGCGCGACGTTTAACTGTGCTAGGGGTGCCTTTTTAAAAACAAAATAACTGTTCACACTCTACGAGTTACACTACATTGAAAACTATCAAACAAACACAATAATTTCAAGCTAGATCTTTGTATATTGTGTTAGGCATTATCCTAAATCCATTAGAACTTAATCGATAAAGATTTCTGTTCCGCGCAGACATTCCGCTTCGAATCTTCGATTCTTCCCTTTTTATCTTCACATTATTAAATTGAACCGAAGATATAAGTGATGTTAAGTAAGGGATAATGCCCTGTCATCAGCTCATTATCGCAAAATGTTCCCATACTCCAAACAGAGTCTTGTGTGGCCATGAAAGTGTTTATTTTGCAGTAACGACCGGATGACTGCGCATTATCCTGCTTATACGGCTACTTGCCAAATAAATAAATGGACATGAAATATTGATTTGTTGAAATTATATTATGTAAGAATGAGAATGCAGAGCAGTGCGAGGGAAATCGGTTGCCATCTACAACAGTCAGTTCTACATTTGAGCTATAATCAATTGGCCAATCAGAATCAAGTATTCCTACTAAAGGACTTATTTTCTCTCCATAACACAATTATAATTTCTAATGTATACTAGAAGTTCCATGTTATTTTGTTTATATTTTTATTTATTATATTTCCGCGTTTACTATCCTTATATGTATCATTTTACTAATAACTGTGCGAAAGTACAGATATTTGAATAAAAAGAGGTCAGGGATATACCTCACCTGCGTTACACAAGTTGTACCATAAGATGGCGCTACGTCTCTTACCCACGGGTCAAAAAAACTGAAGAAGCTGCAGCTATGAGACTGTTCAACAAATAAGATGAATTGTGCTTATTCAATTTCTTACGTTTAAAACTTTACATACCTTGTGAAATTGAATTCCGTTGCATTGACAAAAGCTACGTGAATATTAGCCTATCCAAATACCTCTTTTTCAAAAAACTACCACATAAAAATAGGACATAGGGAAAACGAATGCCACAAAAGACATAAATGTCTTTGAAATAAATGTCACATGTAGCCTTACATTATGCGTCAGATGCGTTTGGATAGTGAGTAGCCTAGATGCACGCACTGAAATGTTATAAGAAATGTGCGTGTTTTTCATATGCTTGTGCATAATTTGTATTCAAGTTCGGCTAATTCCTTCACGAGTCCTCTAAGATGTGCCATGCCTCTTTAAGAACTGCGAAAGAAGTCCAGCTCTGTCCATTAGATTTATTGTTGCCAGCTCAGCCAATCATTGAATCTTACGACACAATAGAGTGACCAAAGTTGCAGTATAAAAAGCCTTGTCGAATTTAAGCATGACATCTACTTGTCCGGTGCGTGGTGAGGTTCATTTCCATAGCAAATCTGATCAAACATCCTTTAGCACGCTTTGGAACATGCATTTTACACAGGTTTTAATTTCTCTAAGTGTATTAATTGCATGCGGTTCAGTGGGTCATGGAGATATAACGGCGCACCAGCAGCCTTCCACAGCCACGGAGGAAAGCGAGCAGTGTTCCACATGTGAGTTCAGACAACACAGCAAGCTGATGAGACTGCATGCCATCAAGTCCCAAATTCTTAGCAAGCTCCGACTCAAACAGGCTCCAAATATTAGCCGGGACGTGGTCAAGCAGCTGTTACCCAAAGCACCGCCTTTGCAACAACTTCTGGATCAGTACGATGTTCTGGGGGATGACAGTAAGGATGGAGTTATGGAAGAGGATGATGAACATGCCACCACAGAGACCATCATGACCATGGCCGCAGAGCGTAAGGATCGTCTATTTCAAAGATTCGTTCAAGTAGATGTATCCTCTTAACAATGGACAAAAAATAGAGTAGATACTTGGAGAGACCATTTACGCAGTCTTTACGTCCAAGCCGTTTGCACTCACAAGACGGCTATTGTGCATTAAATGCACAGTTAATGCAAAGATAATTCTCGTTTACTGAACGAAAAGGCTTTGCGTTGCTGCTTTATCAGCCTTGTTAACCGATTTTACGCACGCTGAACATGGAAGCGCAGCAAAGCGCACCAGCGTCGCTCAGAAGAAAATGTTTTCACCTTTACCACACGTGACATTTACAAACTGTAGTTGAAACTGGGTCATTTCTTAGGCAATATTTTTAGGTAAAAGTGTGTATTATCTTATAGCTATTATGTGTGTAGGCGATCCATTAGTTATTGCATGTATAAATGTTTCCATCCGCAATGCCGTTTGTATATAGCATCATATATAGACATATACAGTCAATCACATTTTTACATACAAATGTCTGCTTTATGTCTGTAATGTATTCTATTTTGTGGGCGTAGTCAACGTATTTTCTTTAAAACTTAATTTTTGCAGTGCGCCACTTAATGACCTGCTGTAATAACAAAACTGTCACTGAAAACCAGCAGACCCCATATAATCGCTATTTCTGTTCTTTTTTTCAGCTGACCCCATCGTTCAAGTAGATCGGAAACCGAAGTGTTGTTTTTTCTCCTTCAGTCCGAAGATCCAAGCGAACCGGATCGTAAGAGCGCAGCTCTGGGTTCATCTGAGACCGACGGAAGAAGCGACCACCGTCTTCTTACAGATATCACGGCTGATGCCTGTTACGGACGGAGGAAGGCACATACGAATACGATCGCTGAAGATCGATGTGAACGCAGGAGTGACGTCTTGGCAGAGTATAGACGTAAAACAGGTGCTCACGGTGTGGTTAAGACAACCGGAGACCAACTGGGGCATTGAGATAAACGCGTATGACGCGAAGGGAAACGACTTGGCCGTCACCTCAGCTGAGCCTGGAGAGGATGGACTGGTGAGTTAACAAAAATGCGTTTTTCGTAAAATATAACCGCTTTTAGACACAGCTTTGCCAACAGTAATTGTTGTGAATGACACTACTGAGAAATTATTTAGATGGGTTTATTTACAAAATACTTTGTTTTAAATAAATAATGACATCTCAAAAATGAGTGCCAGAAGCGAACATGTAAAATGCATATTTCTTGCATGTTAAGTGCATGTGTCTGAGCGCCCAACAACGCTACACATTACAGAATTTCGTTACATCTGTGTTGTCCCGAATGTTTTTGTGAATCAAAAACATTCGTCGCGTGACCAGTATAGTCCGATTCGAGAACGAGTGACTCTTTCGAACGGTTCTTTTTAGTGAATTAATCTGACTCACTGAATCTCTAGTTACTTTCGCCATATTTAACAAGAAACGAACTTAAAAAATGTTAACCAAAAGGCAAAAATATGACATTTTTGTCTGTATATTGGTTCTGCTGATATCAGAAATGATCTCATGATTTGCTGGGGCAGTAACTGCAATAAGAATTGAAAAATCGTTAATGGCACCAATAAGCAATGACTCATTATGTGGAATTGGAACCAGAATCATTAAATTTATTCCCTTCCCTAATCATATCTGTATTGGCTATCTGTAGCATTCATTAATGGTTGGACAGAGCTACTTCACGGTCAGACCAGGAGTTGGCAAGCGCCGTCAGATAGGAAAGTATCAACAGTAAACTGAAACACTGGCTCTTGGTTTCTTTCACTCCCAGCTCCCCTTCATGGAGGTGAAAATCTCGGAGGGCCCAAAGCGAATCCGGAGGGACTCTGGGCTGGACTGCGACGAGAATTCATCAGAGTCTCGATGCTGCAGGTACCCTCTCACTGTGGACTTCGAGGATTTCGGCTGGGACTGGATTATTGCTCCAAAACGCTATAAGGCGAATTACTGTTCGGGAGAATGCGACTACATGCACCTGCAGAAATATCCCCACACCCATCTGGTGAACAAGGCCAATCCGCGAGGCACCGCCGGGCCCTGCTGCACCCCCACCAAGATGTCTCCCATCAACATGCTTTACTTCAACGGCAAAGAGCAGATCATCTACGGCAAGATCCCCTCAATGGTAGTGGACCGCTGTGGCTGCTCGTGAACCAGTGTCCAGACAGGACTCGATCCGTCTCACAGACCCGGACATCTGATCACACCATCCACCATCCATTATCAGTGCTTTCCGCAAGACACTGTGCAATAGAAGGACGCTCACTCACTCTCTGGGCACCGCTTCATTTGACTATGTTTTTTGTCATTTTCCTCTAAATCAGTATCTCTGCAACAGGAGTCCAATGTTACATGGATGTACTAAAGGAATGTCATATACTGGCTGGACTTGGGAATGACACTTTTGAAATGGACGACATTCTCTGCTTTATTTCATGTTTTCACCTTGTCAGAATACTCTCATTAGGATACGCAGACAACATTGTATTATGCAACCACTCCAAAATACAATAATTTAGATGTATTTAGCTGTAACAGCTGAGCTTGTTTAAGAAGAGTATCCAAGAGAAACAGAGAGGGACTCTTGAACATTGAACAGAGCTTGAATACAGTTATCTGACGCAAAATTCCACATACACTGCAATAAACACACCAATCGAATTGTTAATCATAGCTTTTGTCCACTACTCATCTGTCAAACAGCCCTACACACTTGAAGTATTATTGAGATCGGCATTAGGGTACAGAAGAACTTGAAGCAAAGGCACTGTGAATGCAGTCTACACATTGAAATGTTTTCGAGACAGAGACGTCGGAACTGTAAGAATGAATGTTAATATCACGCTAACACTCTGTCTTCAAACCACACAGTTTGCACTATGGCAGACCAATAGAAAGAATTGGTTGCTAAAAATGTTGTAAAAACTGATTTTGATATGTTTGCTAATTGTATTGTATACTTGCCATTGTTTCCATTAACAGTTGCCTTTTTTAACCACGGTTAGTACATGTATATGAACACGAAATAGCAAAAAAAGTGTACAATATAAATCTATGTATCTGTTCAAACAAATAAAGGTGCTTGCTTTATATGTTCAACTGTTATTTCAAATCGCTTAAGAAAAAGGGCTCAAATGGAATTGAGTTTTGAATATTTGGAAACATGCAGTTCTGTACTTAAACGATTTCATTCAAGTCATGAAAACCATTTGATAAAATGGATTTATGGTCAAACTGAGCCATATTGGATGTGGTCAGCGAGTTTAAAAGGGAAGTTGTTCCACGGCATGTCTTTTTCTAAGCAAAGGTGAATGTGGGGTATTGTCCAAACTGTGTTAAGAGGTTCCGTTTGGGTTGAATTTACTATCATTTGACCTTTTCATTTGTTTTTCCCGTAATCGACCGAGCTGCGGTGTTACATAAGCCCAAATGAACAAATCTCCCTTCTGAATAGTTCAGAGCGAGCATGCAGCAGAGTTTTCTAAAAGGACTTGTGCAGAAATGTTTTGACAGCACGGCTAATTAGACCAAGGCTTATTGGAGCCCTCACTTCCGTCCAGAAGAGGGCGAACTCAGCACTGCCGAGATCTGCTTCCTTTCCTGCTGTGAGTTGGACAGATGCCATGGAAACCAGGTGGGAACTGCTCTGAAATGAACAGAGGGTTGTGGGAGATTAAAAGTCCCTGAGCAATAACATTTCTTTCCCCGTTTGGGTTGAGATAATGCGCCGTGGATTCGGTATCGTTTGCCACATACAATTACACGTGGGTTCTGAAAAGCCCAAACACCTCACATGAACGCTCCTGAAACTATCGATAAGCGTTTTAACATCTGAATGCGCACCGATAATCAGGTGCATCCCTTCGTAATTCATCCCGTTCTACATGCAGGAGCATTCATGCTATGAATCACGCTCAGCAGAAGCATGATTGATTTGTTTTCTTGTGCATCTGACTTGCAGCACCGTCCTTTGTGCCAGATAATGGCAAGTGTATGATAAACAGGAACAGTAATGGTTTCCCCGAGTTGTTATATCTGTCACACGGGAAACGTTTTCCTTGTCTCTGTGGCTTGCCGGTTGCCAGCACATTCCCAGGTTGACAGGAGAGGAAGTGACTGTGAGAAAATGGGAAGGCAGCGTGGCTCCTCGAGGGACAGGAGACTCCGGGGGGAAACACATAGCTCATCTCAGTCACCAGGATTCCCCATATCCGCACGAGCTGCAGGGGAGCCGGGTAGAGCTGCATGTGCTCAGACAGGAGGGATGTGCTCAGCACCGTGTACAAGGGGGAAGAGGGACAGCTGCCAGGTGTGGTCAAACATCTGCATCTTCACACTAACGTGCAGTCTCTGGAACAGCTGGGGAAACGCTTGCTTTTGAGTGATGAGTTGAAGGTACGTGCTGCCATGAGGCATCAGGCCGAATATTGATGGCCAGGTTGCAGACAGGTGACAGGTGACACATGTTGTGCTATTGTCATCTCACCTGGTCAGTTGCTGCAGTAAACATGAGCTTTTCTATTACCTGTCTGCCAATATTTCACCTTAAGTTGACAGATGTCATTCAGGTTTTGAACAAGAGAAAGTATTCTGAATTATTTAGAGATTATTCACTCTAAAGATTCTAAAGTGCATTTTATTATAAATATGGACAAATTAATATATATTTTTTTTAATATATAATTGAAGTTCTTTATGCTGGCCCAGTATACATGCCCTGCTGATATTATGTGGTTTAACCACAGAAAAATAATTATTAAAGTTTGGGGGGAGTAAATGTTTTATTTTATTTTTTCAAAGAAATTAATGCTTTTATTTATCAAGGGTGCATTAAATTAATCAAAAGTAACAGGAAAGACATTTATAATTTTACAAAAGATTTTTATTTAAAATAAATGCTGTTCTTTTGGGAAAAAAATGAAATCAGCACATTAGAATGATTTCTGAAGGATCATGTGACACTGACGACTGGAGTAATCTCAGCTGAAATAAATTACATTTTTACAATTACATTTAATTTTTGACTATGTTTGATCAAATAAATGCAGCCTTGTTGAGCACAAGACAAAAACACAACTTTTGAAAGGTACTGTAATGTGGCTGGAAAAATCAAAGCATACAGTGATTTGTTTATCATTTAAAGAAGCATTAAAACTGATGCTTCTTGAAATTTTGACGAACCTTCATCTAAACCTACTTTACTATGGTATCATATTTAAACCATCTGAATTTGCATCATCAGTCTTCAATAGACTACATCACAGAAAACCAAATGTTTAGGTTTGAATAAAAAACAAGCAAATAATCATTAAACATAATACTCAGTGACAATTAATTTCTGTCCACTGGCCCAAATCTCTCTGACATCTCTCAGAGCCAAGCTTATTGATGAGCTCTGCACTGATCTCTTCTAATTCAGTCAACAATCCACTTAACAGGCACAACCCAAAGTACTTTTAATTTAATGATTAATCTAACATTTCGAAATGCAATAATCACCTCAGTTTCCAAGGGACGTGCGATTCAGTTGCACTGAACTTGTGCTCTCATCTGAAGAAAGCAATGAAAAGCAATAAAAGACATGAGGCTCTGGCAGATGGGCGCAGATGTGCAGCCACTGACGGCTGGTTGTCAGCACCCCTGATGGATTTATCCAGCGCATCCACACTGGGCCCTGCCTTCAACACCACTTGTTTTTTCACTTAGCTGAGAAATCGACATCTGTCTCTCCCGAAACTCTATTGACCCTTGTGGAATCAACATTTGATTAATTACATCGTAAAGCTTCTGGACGTCGAGGACGGGAATGTGTCCTGTTTCAGCAATGTGTAACTCAAGATCACATTTGGGCTGGAATGAGTCATTCAGCAAGTTTTGTCCATAAGTCTAAGTTCATTTACAAGGCACCCTAATGACTGAAGTGGAAAAGGTCTGTGGCAGTAAACCATATGTCCCCAGGAGACCAATGACTGACAGTGATGGAGGATAGATGCTCCTCTGAGGAGACTGCGAGATGTCTAGATCATTTGGAAAAATGGAAACATGTCCCCTCCTGTGTCATCACAACGCCTGTCAGACAGCTGGATATGCAGGAATCTGAGGTGTCTTGTCATATGGAGAAGCAGTTTTGCTTTGTTTTGCAATCAAGGCAATAAGGTTTGTATCAAGAGTTGTTCAAATAAAATATTGCCCGTTGAAAAATTTTCTGTAATTTCTTATACAGAAATCTCCTATCTAAAATCTATCTAAAATCTATCTATCTATCTATCTATCTATCTATCTATCTATCTTATCTCATCTGATTTCTATCTATAAGTGTCATTATACAAATCTTCAAATATCAAATATTGTTCATATAAAAAGGGATCTATCTATCTGTTTCATCTGATTTCTCTCAATCACTGTCATTCAATGCACAGGTAACCCTAACAATCATCCAGAACACCTTAAAAAAAAACTGACCAGCAGCATGCTAGCAATCACTTAGTAAGCATGAGCCTATCTTGTTCTTGTGGACTCTTCACAACCTTTTTGACAGTTAGATCTGTAAGACACAAAACAGACTATGATTTGCAAAACTGAAACTGTTGATAACACCAACTATACAGTTCAGATAGTGAATAAGCAAATGTAACCCCCATTCTTGCACATAGAGTACATCTAATGCTTAAATCTAAGTCTCTCTAAGGACAACATGAAAACCAGTCGGTCATTATAAAGTGGATGCTGCCAAGTACCACAAGCCTCATAGCGAGAGCATTAAAGTGGACAGTATGCAATCCACCAATGTAAGGCAGCAGCAAGACTGCACATTTAAAAGAGTGCATCACCTATTGAGATCACCATATGGTGACACACTTGGTAGTAGTTAAGAATACAGTAAAATGGGTCATTATAACTCCATATAGAGCTACGTTTAATATTAAAAAGTCTAAACAAATGGTGATTTCAGCTCTCAAGCAGAATGATAATATCTGCCCATGCCTCATGGACATCTGTCTTCTGAGCCACAATGTTTCTTAACCTTCAACCCCTGTTGCAGAGGCACTGGAATGGCATTTGGCACGCTCTCTGACCACAATGTGCAGTCCATCTCATGCCAGACCCTCCTACAGTACTCTCCTTCTACCAGTGCCAGCTGCTCGCTCTTTAATTAATGAATGCCATTTGATGGCTAATTGTATATATTATGAATTTACAGCACGTTTTGCTGATTTGCACTTTGAATGTATCAGAAACATTTGGTTGAAAGGATAAAAATGGCATCTAAATGAACAGTTAAAAGCTGTGAAAAAATGATGACTGAATTCAACACATTAATACAGTGGGATTAATTATGTATTTTTAGAAACAATACAAAAAGGGGATATTCCTACCATAATCAGAGCAGCTTCAGCTGCAACTACAGGCAAGCTGTCTATGTTAGTGTGTGAATTATTTTAGTCTTGTAGCGCACCTGCCTCAACAGTCAGCTTTCTTGAAGACTTTGTAAGTGGAAAAAAAAAACATTTCTTGTGATGTACAAAATTATAAAAACGTGGTAAAAATGACAGTACTTTGAGTTTGTCGATGTAACAACTCAAAGGAGACCTAGCGCGCAAATGTTCTTATGGTTTACACGTATACGTGCTCACTCATTTGTTTGGTTCTTGTGTACAACTTTCTTGAAGACGTTGTATGGGGGAAAAAACGTTTCTTGTGATAAAAACGAACGTACTTCAATGCTTGTCGACGTGAAGCCGAGAGCAAGCAAGAAAACGTTGCGGTTACGTCCTCACGCATGTATACGTGGGCACGTACTCGTTCGTGTGGTTCTTGTGTACAACTTTTTTGAAGACTGAATATAAGGGGGGGGGGACTTTATTGTGATGTACAAAGCTACAAAAACGTGATAAAAATGACAGTACTTACTTGGTGTTTGTCAATGTAATGATTGAAACCGAGAGCGAGCTCTGTTGCTGTGTTGACCCCTGTTATAAAAAATAATATAAGATTTTTAAATTTAAGAATGTAGATATAAGTTACTTAAAACAAATAAATATTTATATTATAGTTATACTTAGGCTATTTATTTGTTATTATTTTATAACAACGGTTAAACGATAATTAATCGTGATTAATCATATGTATACGCATGTATAGCCATAGATAGCTAGATAGATATTCAATTGCATATAGATATTCAAATGTTTATTTGCTTAATATGCATAAAATGTAGTTGGATAATTCAATATTTTAATGAGTAACTGCACTCAAATTTACATCTTGTTCTTTCAATTTATGATTTCTATTGAGAAATAAGTATGTATTTAAGTATTCTTTTATATGGCTAATGCCCACTTAATTTAGCTAATTTGACGTTATATTACAGTGCTACAGTCTCCAAGACATTTGCTTTACCAGAAACATTTAGCCTTTTTTCCAGCCTCCAAATTTTGTTGGCTTGCATTTCCATGTTAAGTTAATGGCCTAATGATAAAGCTGGGCCGGTGCAGATTTCACTGCACCCAGGAGCTTCAAAATCCAATAAAATGTTATTCTTTCCCCAATATTTGACAAAAAGCATAATTGCCTGCATGTACACTTACAAAAAGACTAGACTAAAATAATAACGTAAAATAAAATAAAATAAAATGTTTTGTATATACCAGTTGGCATGCTACACCACATTTATACTGGCTCTAATGAGCTCACATGTGCTGAACCTGAGCACAGGGCCCACATGGCAGTGAATCTGATCATGCAATGGCACTGCAACTCGATAGCATGTCTTATGATAATATTGTATTTAACACAGGGAAAGGTCAAACCACAGCACACGTTTTAGTTTTCACGGCCCTGTGCTGCGACTTCAGCACTCGCTCTCGCATAGCCGCAGGGTGCAAATTCTAAAAGCAGGGGAGAGGTGAGGCAGCACTCAGGGGCCTCATTTCTCACTGACCCTTGTTTGAGGCTTCCATTAAAGCTGGGAATATATGTGCCTGCTCTCTCGAAACAGCCAGGACAGCAGATTTGAATATGAATATCAGTCTAGTCTGGATTAACCGACGATCATCTCAAGAGCATGTGAACGCTCAGTTAAAAATGTCACGCTTGATTCATTTTACCAGCTGTCATCGGTAATAGGCCAAAATCAGTTTCCTTCAGAATACTACAGATGCAATATGTTTGCATATTGCACTGTGGTGTGAAAAACCGAGCCCACCGGATCACATGGGTTATTTTGATGGTGTCCATTGCTCAATGCTCCCTGCTTGCGCCCCTCTCTGGCTTTGTGTACAGTAACTTTGCACGTTAATCAGGTACAAATTGAAATGACACATGCTACGTGCATCTACTCTGAGCTATTTTTAGTTTAATGATGAGGATTGAGAAAGGCCAGAGAAAGGAACCCAGCACCACACCCACCTGTTTTAATTTAGCAAACGGAAACATGGTGTAGTGCATGACTGAGCAAAATTTGCTGGGACAATGTGTAGGCCACAAGAAATAATGTCATGCCCATCATCTTGTGCTGACTCAGTATGTATTGGTCAATTCAAAGGTGCCTATAATACCTGGAAAATAATCATGATAAAAAAAAATGCTATAAATTTGCAGAAAATCTTCAATATACCATATAATTCCTACTGTCTCATATTTGATACACAATATTCTAAGAACTCTAAATTGTTAACATGATCAAAACTTTACTGAAAAAACTGTTCTTCACAATCTACTGCATGCCTTCTGTCATCTGATAATTAACCTAATGATAATTCATGCATTTTTATAATTTCAAAAATTAAAGGTCATGTACACAATTCTTTTTCCTGTGAAATCTTTACTGATTTTTATAAAGTAAACATAAGAATAACTTTTAATTTTCGTTAGTAATATTTAAATATGAACACTTACTCACTTACTGGACTGAAGCAACTTAGACTTACTTTTACATTCACTTTTTTATAAAAAAAAAAAAGTTAAAATATGATTCATCAGGATTTTGATGATTTTATTGTTAATTTTATTGTTTTGCATTATATGTTTTGCCCCTCACAATAAATGTTACAACACTCATAAATCTAAGCATTTAAATATTATCTTGGTAAGAAATATTTGTGGGAGATATAGAGTGTCAACCAATATTTATATGCTTTTTATGTAAGTAGTCTGTTATAAAGATTACAATTGCACCACATTTCCCAAACTGCACCTCAGTTTGGGACTCTAAAATGTATATTTTTTCCTCATCAGGTATGAGCTCTATGTTCTCACTATATCATAGTATATGAGCCATAAAAGCCTGAAAAACAAACTTTTTTTTTTTTTATTTGTAAGAAATTTTTTTTCTAAAGGTTTAATAAACCATTAAAAATATATATCTGACTATTCTTTTAGTTGTCAGGCTTGACAGGGTTAAATATTTTATATAGGCCTAAAATTCTAAAACGGTTTCTGTTTCTGGGTTTGAATGAAAAAATAAAATCCCAGATGTTTTGGGTCCAGTTTAACCTTAAGACACCAGAGACCTGTTTCAAAAGGCTTTTAAGAGCTTAAATGACAATAAAAGACTAACATGTTTTCACAACAGTGATATTTAACACACAGCACATGTTTCTTGGGTCCCCGAGTTAAGCAGTGCAAGGTAATTGCTTTACAGCAGCTGATTGGCTAAATTATGGCCGCATGAGGACATGCATCAGAGTAATTTAGCTCTGCATTAGAGGCTAAACTCAATAGCTCCGTTAATTACGTCTAACATTTCCTTGCTCCTAAAACCAACCACTTGGCGCCACCATTAATGCTGGATGAGAATCACTCAAAAACCAATACAGTAAATATGACACTGTGGACACCAAAGGGACTGCAAGCATCAGGTGGGATATTCTGAATGATTATGATGGCTTTGTGATGAGTCAGTGAGATGGATTCGAGAACCAGATCAATCTGATTAGTGAGTGAATCATTCAGACTGAATCAAATGGATCAACCAATTAATTAAAAAAGATTTGAGTCAAAAAAAAAATATTCATCAGACATTTCATGTTTTTGATTTTTCAGTGAATAATTACTTAATGTTTTAGTCTGTTCCTCACAGTACTTTACAGTGCTTTTTTAAAATAATATTTTAAGCATGAAAGCACCAGTTCATCTCCTAAATTTTCTTTAGATGTTTTTCTTTATTTGTTACTAGAAAGACTACCATTCGTTTTATTATTAAGATTATTTAATGTTTTTGAAAGAAGTTTCTTGTGTTCTCCAAGGCTGCATGTAAATTTCTAATGTTCACTATGGCTGCATCATACACAAAAATATTATAACAATTTAAAAGAACTGTTTTCTCTTTTATTATTTTAAAATGTAATTTATTCCTGTGATGGCAAAGCTGAATTTTCAGCATCATTACTCCAGTCCTTATTGTCACATGATCCTTAAGAAAACATTATAATTTGCTGATTTGGTGCTCAGGAATCATTACATATTATTATCAATGTTGAAAACAGCTGTGCTGCTTAATATGTTTGGGGAAACCATGATACAATAAAAAGTTGAAATGAACATCATTTATTTGAAATAAGAATATTTTGTAATATTGTCTTTACTGTCACTTTTGATCAATGCCCTGCTGAATAAAGGTATTAATTTCTTTAAAAAATAAAAAAATGAAGACTCAGAATTGTGGACTCGAGTCCTCTATAGAGGACGAAAATGAAATACCGGGTCCCCAGAGGTTAAAATGCAGTTCGTGGAACTGATCAAACACTGAAAAACCACAAACCATATGGCTACAGGGGAGCAACTGTTAAAACTTCACAGCATCTGAGCCTTATTTTCAGCGGGTAATTGGAGGTCCCTGACTGTGACTGCACACTTTTCGGCAAACCCCAGAGTCCATCCCTTTTGGCTTTATGGGCCCCTAGCGCCGACTTTCATGATCAGTATTTAAGGTGCTGATTTTTGGGGGAGAGTGAATTTACAACCACACTGCATTCAATTTTGTGGTTCACTGGCATCTGCTGTGGGGTCAGTAGTTCTGGCTTGTTTTCTTTTCTAATTAGAAGTCAACAAGGCAAACTTTTAAAGTCGAGTGCTTGCCCTTTCCTTCATTACCAGTAATGGCAAAACAATTTTCCCACAATAAATTAAGACAGAAAAGCAAAACATCACTGAAAAGTGGTTTCAAAATGTGTCATAATTGATATTCAAAACTTTTTTGCCCTCATAAAATCGCTCATAAAAATTAAGATCATTCATGACCCAGCGCTGTCAGATCTGGACTGAAGCAGCAATTTTAATACATTATAATTACAGTTATTTTATTTGCATATGGTATTATGAAAGATAAAATGTCAATGCGTGTGCATAGATCTTGCACGACATTCTGGGTTGAAACCACCTACGTAATACATATGCATTTTGATTAAACACTCAGAATCAGAATCACGTATTTATATCTCAACTCATGAATGAAAAATCGTAATTCAACAAGGCAAACATTTATTATTCCAAATGACAACTTTCATACTAGTATATGGTACAATAAATGTTAGTGTGAAAAAATGTGTTCTTATACAAAGTCCTTGAAATCCTTAGCAAGAATTAGACATGATTTGCAAAGCATCCTGCTCAGTTTCAGGAACAGTAACCAGATCGTGAAAAAATGGTCGTCTGTGAATGCAGGCCTGACTCTCCTCTTCAAGTTCCTGTTTCATTCGGCAAAGCGTGTTTGTAACATCAGCTCTGGTGAGGTTCAGTGGTAACTGTCTAGCTAGTCTCACAGCTTCACTCTGAAAGAAAAAGTGGGGGAAAGAGAGTTTTTAAAGCAAAAAGGCAGCTAAAAAGTACTAACTCGTGTCTAATATTAAAATTAAAATTTGCACATAATGAATGGGTGCCGTCAGAATGAGTGTCCAGATAGTTGATAAAAACATCACAATAATCCATGACCTGTGTTCATCAATTAACATCTTGTGGAGTAAAAATACAAGCCTTTGTTTTAGCGTTTTAACTTGCTTCCCATCATAATACAAGTCTATATTCCATAATAACGCTTTCACTGGTGAAAAAGTCTATCACCTGTTGGCCTCTCACAACAAAATCCATGTTTGTTTAGAACTGTTTCAAATTGTTTTTGCGTGTTAAAGGTTCTTCATCTGGGCATTTTTCTCTCCCGATTCTCCCGAACTTTTTTTTACTGTAGAAAGCAATATTATGGATAGAGGACTTATATTTTAGCCAGAAGCAAAAGTGAAGTTAAAAATGTCTTAGTGATGAATTTGTTTCTTACAGACATGCAGCTTTTCACTTCACAAGATTTTCATTGATTGACTGGAGGTGTGTGGATTACTTGTGATGCTTTTATCAGCTGTTTGGACTCTCATTCTGACGGCACCCATTCACTGCAGAGGATCCATTGGTGAGCCAGTAATTTAATGCTAAATTTCTCCAAATCTGTTTCGATGAAGAAACAAAATCATCTCGGATGGCCCGAGGGTGAGTACATTTTCAGCAAATTGTCATTTTTGGGTAAACTCTTTTTCTTTGAAACTCTCCAAATGTGCTCATACTGTATTTTGATACTGTGATGGCAAATTAAAGGGTTAGTTCACCCAAAAATGAAAATTAGCCTGCGTTTTACTCAACCGCAAGCCATCCTAGGTGTATATGACTTTCTTCTTTCAGACTAAAAAAAGTGCCTCCCCTTGCTCCGGGGGGGGGTGAACAAAGGCCTCCTGTAGCGAATCCATGTGTTTTTGTAAGAAAAATATCCATATTTCAAACGTAATAAACATTTTCTCTCACTTCTGCTGACTGTCGTATGCGGAAGCGTTCTGGCGGATGATGTAGGACGTATACGTCGCGCGTGCGCCTCTGAGATATGCTAGTCTCACGAGTTTGTTTTAGGAAGTTTCCTCTTGGCTTATATCGAAATCCTCTGACATTTTTCTTTACAAATACTAATTTTGTGCTTCTAATTCATGACCGGCATTTTGTTTTGTTCTCTCGCCGCATTCGTCACTAATCACGCAACGCTGACGTCCTACGTCATCCGCCGGAACTGCTTCTGCGTATGACAGAAAGTGGAAGTGATAGAAAAGTGTTTATTACGTTTGAAATATGGATATTTTTTTGACAAAAACGCATGGATTCGCTATAGGAGGCCTTCATTCACCCGCCGGAGGCGTCTGCGGCACGTTTTATTATGGATGTGCGTGCTGTATTTAACGTGTTTTGGACTGTTAAACAGAAACACCCGCCCACTACAATGATAAAGCTTAGAAGAGCCAGGACGATTTTTAATATAACTCCGATTGGACAGTTACACCTAGGATGGCTTGAGGGCAAGTACAACACAGGCTAATTTTCATTTTTGGGTGAACTAACCCTTTAAAAATGGATCATTAAAAAGTATGCCCCAAGGAGCATCTCTCACCTCTAGGTAGTTTGAGACTTTGAGAGGTCTACATTGCTCCACGGTTTTTGCATCCCGGACCTTTATAGCCTGCAGAATCTCCCTCAGGTCTCCTATCCCGAAGAAAGGCATGCAGTCGGCCATGCCCGTCACTTCAACATGCCTCTCAGAAGACGAGGAACCTGGCCAAGATAAGCAACAAGCAAGGATTAATAAACTCCAAGTACAACATTCTCCAGGAAAAAATAATAAATAAATATTGTGATTTACACGCTGGTTGGAAACCAAGTCAGGCGGGCATCGCACCAAATTACGCTATTACCATGTCTTTGTGGACTGGAAAGAAAAACCAAGGTGGAGGAGGTTTTCAACAGATGATTTAAAGATGATTGCTTTTCCCTAGATGCATCAAAGGCCTCCTGTAGCGAATCCATGTGTTTTTGTAAGAAAAATATCCATATTTCAAACGTAATAAACATTTTCTCTCACTTCTGCTGACTGTCGTATGCGGAAGCGTTCTGGCGGATGATGTAGGACGTATACGTCGCGCGTGCGCCTCTGAGATATGCTAGTCTCACGAGTTTGTTTTAGGAAGTTTCCTCTTGGCTTATATCGAAATCCTCTGACATTTTTCTTTACAAATACTAATTTTGTGCTTCTAATTCATGACCGGCATTTTGTTTTGTTCTCTCTCCGCATTCGTCACTAATCACGCAACGCTGACGTCCTACGTCATCCGCCGGAACTGCTTCTGCGTATGACAGAAAGTGGAAGTGATAGAAAAGTGTTTATTACGTTTGAAATATGGATATTTTTTTGACAAAAACGCATGGATTCGCTATAGGAGGCCTTCATTCACCCGCCGGAGGCGTCTGCGGCACGTTTTATTATGGATGTGCGTGCTGTATTTAACGTGTTTTGGACTGTTAAACAGAAACACCCGCCCACTACAATGATAAAGCTTAGAAGAGCCAGGACGATTTTTAATATAACTCCGATTGGACAGTTACACCTAGGATGGCTTGAGGGCAAGTACAACACAGGCTAATTTTCATTTTTGGGTGAACTAACCCTTTAAAAATGGATCATTAAAAAGTATGCCCCAAGGAGCATCTCTCACCTCTAGGTAGTTTGAGACTTTGAGAGGTCTACATTGCTCCACGGTTTTTGCATCCCGGACCTTTATAGCCTGCAGAATCTCCCTCAGGTCTCCTATCCCGAAGAAAGGCATGCAGTCGGCCATGCCCGTCACTTCAACATGCCTCTCAGAAGACGAGGAACCTGGCCAAGATAAGCAACAAGCAAGGATTAATAAACTCCAAGTACAACATTCTCCAGGAAAAAATAATAAATAAATATTGTGATTTACACGCTGGTTGGAAACCAAGTCAGGCGGGCATCGCACCAAATTACGCTATTACCATGTCTTTGTGGACTGGAAAGAAAAACCAAGGTGGAGGAGGTTTTCAACAGATGATTTAAAGATGATTGCTTTTCCCTAGATGCATCTCAATGAAGAGGTGAAATGTATGGAAAGGTCATCAAGGTAGCGCAGACAAAACATTTTCTCCTTCCCCATGCACTTTAAAACGAGATGCTGCCATTCCGAATCTGACTTGCCATGCTTACAAAATTATATTATTGTCAAAACGATACATATTGACTAAACACTCCAAAAGAGAGTCTCTCATTGCAAGTACTAAATTTGTATTATTTATTTCACCAGGGCATTGCTAAGTGGTTGCTAGGGTGTTTTGAGGAGTTGTTAGGTGGTTTCTTACTATAGGCCAAGTCAAATTAACGACCTTCACGTCAGTGTTATTGTAGTATTAATTATATACTATTATAGTATACTATGTAGTATACTAGTATACTATTACAGTATTGTAGTATTTTTCACATAATTCTGTTTACAGGCCAAATTCAGCAGTCTCTACACTAAAATGAAGTTGTTGTTTTTTCTTCAAATAGTAGAATGATAGATACAGCAGAAAGAAATAGAAGTAGAATGATAGTTCTTTTGAATTGCTTTTGAATTTACCATTTTGTAAACAGTAGTAGTTAGGCTAGTTAGTTAGTTAATTAGTTAGTTAGCTAAATAAATAAATAGACATTTAGCAAGCTTACATTTTATTATTATTATTATAGTTGTTGTTTAATATTTGAATATTTTACATTTTTAAGTTTCAGTAATTTTGTGCTTTTGTCTTTTTTATATTTTATTTTATATTTTTTATATTTCTAAATTTTATACCTTATTCATTTATTATGGTTTTAGTAACAATTTGATTAACTATAGTATTTGGGCAAAGGCCATGGTAAATTTTTCACCATAAATTGCTTTTGAATTTACCGTTTTGTAAACAGTAGTAGTTAGCTAGTTAGTTAATTAGTTAATTAGTTAAATAAATAAATAAATAAATAGACATTTAGCAAGCTTACATTTTATTATTATTATTATTATAGTTGTTGTTGTTTAATATTTGAATATTTTAAATTTTTAAGTTTCAGTAATTTTGTGCTTTTGTCTTTTTTATATTTTATTTTATATTTTTAATATTTCTAAATTTTATACCTTATTCATTTATTATGGTTTTAGTAACAATTTGATTAACTATAGTATTTGGGCAAAGGCCATGGTAAATTTTTCACCATAAATTGCTTTTGAATTTACCGTTTTGTAAACAGTAGTAGTTAGCTAGTTAGTTAATTAGTTAATTAGTTAAATAAATAAATAGACATTTAGCAAGCTTACATTTTATTATTATTATTATTATAGTTGTTGTTGTTTAATATTTGAATATTTTTTATTTTTAAGTTTCAGTAATTTTGTGCTTTTGCCTTTTTTATATTTTATTTTATATTTTTAATATTTCAAAATTTTATACCTTATTCATTTATTATGGTTTTAGTAACAATTTTATTAACTATAGTATTTGGGCAAAGGCCATGGTAAATTTTTCACCATAAATTGCTTTTGAATTTACCGTTTTGTAAACAGTAGTAGTTAGCTAGTTAGTTAGTTAATTAATTAGTTAGTTAAATAAATAAATAGACATTTAGCAAGCTTACATTTTATTATTATTATGATTATTATAGTTGTTGTTGTTTAATATTTGAATATTTTTAAGTTTTAAGTTTCAGTAATTTTGTGCTTTTCTCTTTTTTATATTTTATTTTATATTTTTAATATTTCTATTTACTGTAGCCTTATTGTTTTCAGCTTAGTTTTAGTAATTTTAGTACTTCAACTTATTTTAGTTAGTTGCCAATGCAGCATCTGTCATTTTTAAGTTTTATCCATTCTTTGCATTGTATTTTTAGTTTATTTTCATTTTTTAAGCTTCATTTCAATTGACAAAAACCATTGTAATAGTTTAGTTTTAGTTCATAACAACACTGCAAGTCTTTATGATTTTTCCCCAGCCATTTTATTATCTGCCAGGTGTAAATTTGATCATTTGCAAATATAATAGGCCACTTCTTCTCAACAAGCTGAACAATTTGAGGTATCATTCATATTGGTAGGACAAACGGTGCGGGGCAAGTTTTGTGCCAAAGTTTAATACTTTGGGGTTTTGAAAGGGCTAGAAATCTGGTGCATGTTTTTGCCAAATCCCTGGAAGTTGGCTCAGAAACTATTCCCTTTTGTAAAGGGCAATCTTTCTCCACAGCACCACACTTTAGTGCAAATCCACCATGCTGGCAAAAGCTCAGGCAGCGAGCCAGCTTCAGCCATGATGACCCTTACCAGTGCCAACACCACACTTTACAGGAACAGGGCTGAGGGGGAAGTCTTAAGTGCATTCCATAACAACAGGCAAAATAAGGTCAAATGAGGACTAAGATGGCAGCATTCTTATAGAGAGGACAACATTATAAAATAAGCTGATTCTAAACCTGGAAAAGTGTTTGCACAATATATAACTATTCATCAGTTATCTATTTTTTTACCCAGAGTCGGATATTAAATATTTGATTGCTTCTGCTTGACTTTTCATATCAAATTAAAGGGACAGATTAATGGAAAAGTAACCTTTTAGAGAAAATGTATTGAAAAGCACTTTTTCTTTAAGCGCGCATGACACCATCACAGTAGAGCATGTGCATTTATGCATATAAATGAGTTTATTTCTTTTAAACATACATATGCACTACCTTACACCAAATACACAAAATAATGTTCTTTTTAGCAACATCATATGACCCCTTTAAAACTAACACTTTTATTCAGCAAGGATGCAATAAAATGATCGAGTGACAGTATTGGTTGTTTGAATGACATCACATTTCCAAAAATGTCATTGAAAGAGTAATATTATGTTTATTACTTTGTAAGTTTTATTTATACTACCATTCAGAAGTTTAGGTTCAGTAAGATTTTTTTTTTTTTAAGAAATTAAGTTTTACTCAGCAAGGACGTGTTAAATCAATCAAAAGTGAGAGTAAAGACATTTATAATGTTACAATAGATTTCCATTTCAAATCACTTCTGTTCTTTTGTACTTTCTATTCTTCAAAGAATCTTGGATAAAATGCATCACAGTTTCCACAAAAATATTAAGCAGCACAAATGTTAATAAGAAGAATTGTTTCTTAAGCAACAAATTAGCACAGTAAAATGATTTCTGAAGCATAATGCGACACTGAAGACTGGAGACAGCCATTACAGGAATAAATTAGTTAAAAATAATACAACTAAATGTAATGTGTTATGTATGTATGCCATAAAATATAACAATAAATTGATAAAATATATTTTAAAAGAAAACAATTATTTTAAGCTGTAACAATATTTCACAATATTATTGTACAAATCAATACAGCCTTGGTGAGCATAAGAAACCAAACTTTTGAATGGTAGTGTATATTAATGTTATATATAAAAGTCTGGAAACCCATAAAGGTCTGATTTTATAAATCTGTACTGTTTTTATTCAATAAATGCATTAAAAAAAAACCCGAAAAACTAAGTTTGTGAATTGAAGAATTTTGGGATAAGCACTGTAAGAAATCAATAAGGCCTTTGTCGCTGTGTTATATTTTAAACATGGTCGAAGTGGCTCAAGTGGCTATTATATTGCTTACTTAAAAATACACTAAATAATAAGTGGTTGCATTAATATTCTTTTTACAATAGGTTTAAAACAATGTTTTCAGAAAGTGAGGTAACAATTATGTACTACTGGCACACTGACACTAGAAACCCCTGCAGTAACCTAACAGAGATGTTTTATAATATCAGAAGGCATCTGAAAAACGCACAAGAAAACATTTAAAGCAAACACATTACTTTCATTCTTCACTAATCAGACATAAGCAATTCTGTCAGAAATAATTGCCTGTAATCCTGTTATTCAAGCCGTTATATTTGACATTTCAAAACAATTTGTGAACTGTGGCATTAATGATGTCCAGTGGGTCCAACCTTTGTTAAATCAAATTGGCCAATCCTAGAGACCGTTAAACAGCATGACCCTTGAATTAATAAAGGCACATTTTCTCAAGAGAAACCTGGCAAAGAAAAAACAAACCATGTGTAGAAGTATTTCAGAATCTCTCCCACTACACAGCACATGATGATCATGAGGAGCAAACTCAAGCAAACGCACTTAATGACCATCTCAAAAACCCATACAGGAAGTGGACCGATCCCTTAGAATCAAGCCCCCTCTTTTTAAAACAATTTCATATTATACATGTGCCCACACCGAGCTGTGTAGGGGAAAAAAAGTGCTGACACAGCGCTTTCCACTTAAGCAATTTGTATAAACAATGACTTCATCACTCGACGCAGCAGGAATTAACGTCTCTAAGGTAACAGCAGATATTAAAAGTTATTAAAAACTACAAACTAAGCATTATCATCATCATATATTGGAAGTTGAATGATATTTTCCAATGCCTATAAAGAAGTAGTTCACTCCATTTAAAACGAGACCTTATGCAAATTGCACAAGTCCAGGGATGCATATGTAATGGAAAAGTGAAATGCAGACAATTTGGTGACAGACTCCAAAGCACCCAAACAGACCGTGAGTCCAAATCAAATAAAACAATTGGGTTGTGTAATGTCGAAAAACATTGTTTTTTTACATGATTATGACTCTCTTTTTAGAGTTTTATTTAAAAAACAGTTATGATTTATAAATGTAATATGTATTAAATGTAAATTTGTATGCTTTGCATGGGGGAGCAGATTGTTTTGAATATTGGAGTAGAAGTTGAGCTGATATAATGCCAATATTTACATAATATGATTTATTGACAGCAAACTGGATTCGCACGAAATTGCTGAAATTACCACTTATGTTTCAGAATATTTATCTAAAACTTGCAAAATGGGAAACTGAAACTGTTTATCAAACATCTGGCCAAACAGTGTACAATATTTCAGTCTATCACTAATTAAATGGAACATAAAAGAAGATATTTTGACTAAAAGAGGATATATTTGGAATATTACTGGTGAAAAGCTTAAAAGGAATGGTTAAGATTTGTTAAATGTTTTTAAAAGAAGTCTTTTATGTAAGGCTGTATTTATTTGACAATTTCAAATGTAAAACCGTTTTCTATTTTTATGTATTTTAAAATGCAATTTATTTTGGCAAATCTGAATTTTCAGCAGCATTACTTCAGTCTTCAGTTTCACATGATCCTTCAGAAATCATTCTAATATGCTGATTTGCAGCTCAGGTGACATTATTATGTGATCCTTCAGAAATCATTCTAATATGCTGATTTGCAGCTCAGGTGACATTTCTCATTATTATGTTGAAAACATTTGTGCTGCTTAATATTTTTGTGAAAACCATGACATGCTACAATTAAAAATATGAAGAAAAAAAAAGTTATTTTAAATTGTAATAATATTAATAATAAAAAAATATGGACTGTATATCAACACTCTTAAAACTCACAAACTTAGCAACATTTTTTTCAAACATGTTCTTTTGTGTTCAGTAGAAGTAGTAGTAAATGATGACAGAATTTTCATTTTGGGGTAAACTATGCTTTTTAAAAAATGAAATATTTCAAATGAATTTCAAAGTCTTTGAGCATTACCTGGAATCATCTTAATCTCAAAACCATTTGCCACAAGCCTAGGATCAGTAAAGTAGATGTCTCCATTGAAGTAGGCACTGTCTTTCTCCATGTTCAGGAGAACATCCATGTACTCTGGCCCACCAAGTACCCTGGGAAAGGAAGTGTATGTTACTATGCAAAGAATTATTAGATAGTTGATTAAGTATTGCAATTTAGAATAGAGGATTAATACAACTAGGATTAATACAGCTAACAATCCTATATTGTAATTGCAGATCCACGTTTACATTTTTTACATGTACGGTCTTTACAATTAGATTCCAGATTGTACACATTCAGAATGTCATCATTAGGTGAGAAAATGAGACAGGCTACCCATCTGTCAGCTGTACAGGGGTCTGCAGCCTCACGGTTGGAAGTATATTATTCTCCAGAAGTCTTTTAAACAGCAAGGCCTCCTCCACTCGAAACGGGTTCAACAGCATGAGCTTTCTGCCGCATAAAACGACCCAGGCACCGTGAGAAGCCAAGCGGTTTACAAGCCTGAGGCCCTGCGCACTTGAGCTGTTCTGGTAGGAGAGGAGGTTAAGACTCTGCTTGAGGGTTGCAATACTGAACGGGAGGGGTTTGGAGAGCTTGGCAGGGCTCCTCTTACTCGAGGGCTGAGAGGAGAAGAGTTTGTCCAGGGCCTGCTGGTTGGCGAGGGGGGCCTTGCGCTTCACGCCTTGAGCTTTGTTCAATGAAGACTCGGCGGCGCTCATCTGCTTCTTGCCCTCTCTGCACTGGCCGCCTCCCTCCGCTGCCCTCTTCCTTTGAAGGTTGTAGGCGTTCAGAGACTTTTCTGTCTTGCTTTCATACCTAAGATGGGATGTGATATGAGAACATGTATTCGTTACAGTCCCAGTTGTACATTTTGTATTTCCTTTGTGTAACTGTTCGAATGTGGTCGGAAGAAAAACACTTTGTGAGGACAAGGTAGTTGATAAACACTTGATCAACATTTTGGATTCAATTTGTTTCTCATGATCTTAAAAATGCTTTTATGTAGACAAATGGTTAAATGCTTAAAACAGGGTTATAATAATTAATTAAAACTAAAACAAACAAAAAATGTTTTTGTTACTTAAAATAAAATTGAAAAAAAACTAAAAACTCATAAAAATTACATTAAAAATAGTTCCCAAGGCAACATTTCTCATTTTAATTTAGTTGAACTTAATGTACCAAAATAACTAAAACTGAAATTAAAATAATAAAAACTACATACAGTAGGTATATTTTAACAAAAACTGATAGAAATTACAAAAATACACAACAATATTGCTACAAATTTAACTAAAATTAACATGAAAAGAAAATATAAAAAATAAACAAATTTAAAACAATAATACAAAGTTCATGAGGCACATGATTTTGTAATTTCCTCACAAAAAATTCTATCTATATATATATATATATATATATATATATATATACATACACACACACACATACATATATATATTATATATATTATATATTATTACTAAAATTTAAAAAAAAGAAACATTGCCTAAAAAGTATCCCAGAATGCACCCAAATGAAACAAACTGTGACAAGTTTTATACAAAATGTATAATTTTCACAAAAAAAAAATCAGTTTCTTTCCATACGTCCAGTTATTTAATATATGTATTGCTTCACTGTTATACTTATACTATATGTGGAAAATGGTAATAACAATAAAACAAACAAAAAAAATACAAAAAAGACGACAGATGGTTTGAAACACTGCTTTTGGTCCATTAATTTGCAGGCTGGGTAAGAATGAGTTGTGAAGAGGTCAGAAGTTGTGAATAATTAAATATCCTCAATTCACACAAGAAACCTTGATTTAATTTGCTCTAGTGATTCTAAGTGGACTGCTTTAAATCAGAGTGTAGAAAATGTGCAGAAACAGGCGAGATAAAAAACATCTGCTACCTGTGACCAGATGGGGGCCGGAGAGCAGCAAGGGAGGGGGGAGAGGGCCTGTAAAAACATGCAGCCCTGACCCTCCACTGGAAGTTTCTCGATGGGCTTGCCAATTAACAGCTGTGCCATTGCACAGAGCTTGCTACTGTACAATGGACCGGGCACTATTTCAAACGCACTGTATGGTTTCGGAGCATAAAGCTCGGGTGTAAGAAAAAGATACAAATGCTGATAAAAAAACCAGACCAATCAAGATGATTGCATGAAATGTGCTGAATGCAAGAGAAAAGCAGTAGGAGGCCAATGGGGGAAATAAATGATTTCATAATGGAGCAGAAGGTTGAAGCTTGAGGGTATCCCCTGCCATGTACACTGAAATGAGTTCTTGACCTGAGGGCTTTTGGACTGAAGTTTGCAGCTTGAACACAGTGAAAATGTATAAACAGGCACTTAACATTTACATATACAAAAATGGGAAAAAGCTACTAAAAATTAATAGTCTGCCACATTATTTTTCCAAGACATCTGACCAGCGCCACATACAATTAGTCTGACTTGTCTATATATACACTAGTGTTCAAATGTTTGGTGTCAATTAGATTTATTTTTTTTCAGCAAGGATGCATTAAAGTGATCAAAAGTGACAGTACAGATATTTCTAATGTTTCAAAAGATGTGACACTGAAGACTGGAGTAATAATGCTGAAAATTTAGCTTTGCCATCAAAAGAATCAATTACATTTTAAAATGAATTAAAATAGAAAACAGTTCTTTTGAATTGTAATAATACGTCACAATTTTACAGTTTTTCAACTGTAATTTTGATCAAATAAATGCAGCCTTGGAGAGCACTTTTCGGTTAGACGTCTTTCAAAAACCCACATAATTTTGCCAAAAAAACAAACTTCTCAACTGATGCTCATTTAAGCAACATATATCCAAGCAACATATAATTTGTTACATTATCAAAAATAAAACTCTTTTTTTTAATGCAAACATAAAATAGATTTACCATACGCACTGCCAGAACATCATTCCCCTGCAGGTCCAGATTCCCTAATAATAATGATAATAATAATTTGTATTATTATTATTTAACTTGAGGTTCCACTCTCTTTAACTGAAAAAGGATTACACTGATATACCATGATTTCCATCGGAAAGGGCACAGTTTTGTGAGCTACGTATAAAATGGGACTGAAACAAACCACAGAACATTCAGATTACAATACTTAAAGGTGACAGATCATGAAAATCTGACTTTTCCAGGTTTTAAGTGCTATAATCAGGTCCCCGGTGCATCTACCAACCAAGGAAACGTGAAAAAGATTAACCCAGTAACTTTGTTTTGGTAAGCCTTTTTCTGCAAGAGTCTGAAAAAATGAGCGCATCTGATTTCGCTCCCTTGGTGACGTGGCAAAGGGATCTCATTATAATATCACCGCCCCTTAATCTGTAA
>NW_015549703.1:759438-767248 GCF_001515605.1 Sinocyclocheilus anshuiensis | reverse complement strand
GACGCGCGGTGACGCGCTGCCAAGATGGCGACGGCCGGCTCCGCCCACTTTGAGCTTCAAAAACGCTCTTCAGAAAACTACGGGTGACGTCACGGACACTACATCCATGTTTTTATACAGTCTATGTTTAAAACGCATGATTTCAGCACGATAAACATGATAATCAGAACCAAAACAGATGTTTTTTAGCAGGTATGAGCTGTAATGGCGCAGCTCTATTCTGGAAAAGGGGGCGGGGAGCAGCAGTTAATTTGCATTTAAAGAGACATGCTCTAATACAGTGTGTTTCTGCATCCACTCAAAATAGGCATTTTCAAAATGATATAATAAATTATATCTTGAGTATTTTGAGCTAAACTTCACCGTTACATTCTGGGGACCCCTGAGACTTATATTACATATTGTAAAAAGGGGCATAATATGTCACCTTTAAGTTACAAATCTTCAATAATTTAATATGACTTTACAATCTATAACTTAACATCCCTGTATTCATTTACCAGTAGGCTGTAATTAAGACACATGAACCAGGATTTGCTACATCAGAAGTTCTAAGCTCTGGCCCTCGAGGTCCACTTTCCTGCAGTGTTCAGCTTAAACCCTAATCAAATAAATCTGAACAAGCTAATCAAGGTCTTCAGTATTACTAGAAAGTTACAGGTAAGTGGGTTTGATCAATGTTGGAGTTGAACTCTACAGGAAACATTGGCCTGTTTTCCAGAAGAGAGTGACTGCAAATTTAGTGTATATCAGCTAAAAGTGAATTTTGAGTACACACATCCACTACAAGACACAAAACTCTCATTTTGATTTCATGCTGTGTCCAAATGTAATGGCCTCAAATCTTACAAAACAGAAAGGCAAAATGTAGCCAAGACTGTGCACCAAGGTTATCTTTATCTAAAACTAAAACCAGAATATCTCCAATGAAAGGACGAGTGTGGAAACAACACACAGAAAATGAAGACGCCATCCTCTCTTGCCTGCTGAGATGGACCTCAGTGTACACCCGCATATACATGATGAAAGCCATTTAGGGAGCACGGTTTGCATTTTCAGCCTGGAATTCATAACGAGGATCGAATGCACATAAACTGTGCAATAAGAAAGCAATGTTCCCTTGGTGTGGGCACTTTGGATGTAAACCAAGTTCATATAGAGTCCCTGGATCAGCACCAGGCATTTTATTGCTGCATCAGACCACTGCAACCAAAATATAACAAGCATGGTACTCCCTCCCCCAAACATCCATGTCAACAATCTCTGACCCTTTAGCACAGCATGCCCATATGTGATGGACCCATGTTACATGGATGGATCCATGTAAATGTGATTCTCAGAATTGCGTGCTACCATACATCTGCGAGAAAACAAGTCAAGTACGTCATAAGGCTTATTTCATGTTTAAGACAGCAATAACATGCAACAGAACTCAGATGTGTTTTTCCTTGTGTTACATAAGTGACACTAGCAATGCTGAGATACACTTTCCATTCATTTAATTATTTAGAGTGTTTTTTTGGGGGGGTGGGGAGGGGGGTAACCTCTTTGATAACACTATTCCTGATGTACTTTGATCTGAGGTTAAGAAATTAAAAAGATATTAGCATTAGAAAAGACCAAAATTTTAGTTCGGCAGCTTTAAGTTGCTTTGAGGAATGAATCTAGGTAACATGGTTAACCTTTTTCGTCACTACATATTTCCCATACTTCCATTTGTGCTATTTCATAGTTTGATGACTATCATTCTAAAATGTGGACAAAAGCAATAATAAAAAAATTAGTAGGTGCGTCTGAACATTTGACTGGCAGTCTAGAGTGATAAGAAAAAAAGACAGATCCATATATCCAACCCGAGTGTTCCTTGGGCTCATAAACAACCAATAAATTAGTCAGATATCATCTGGTATAGAATGAACTGGAATCCTCTGGCACCTGAAGGAACTGAAAGAATGTGGCATTCTTTGGAAAAACAAAAAAAACGGAATACCTCTTTTACAATGGAAAACAGGCCTATTGACCATCAAACCAAGTAATCAAACGCAGTTTTCTGGAAAATACAAACACTTCATCAATTCTTCCTTCAGGTAGCAACACGACCAGGCCAGGCAGATTTTCCAATCCATATTTTACACATGCTAGTGGCAGTTCTATTTTTCTCTTGCTACACAGAGAGAGTGAATCACAACAACTGGAAACTGCGTCTTCGAGGGTGAAATCTGGAAACTTACTTCTTGCGGTCTTCCTCCCTGAGGCTTTCCCATCTCTCTTTCACAGCAGTTGTGACATCCTGAGGACTGGCTCTTGGGTTTTCCTGGAGGACCTGCGATCTGGTGTCTTGCTCAAACAGCGAAAAGGCAGATGAGGGCTGAGGCACGGAGCGGTTGCTGATCAGCTCGTAGGCTGTCAGCTTGGCCATTTTCTCCATAATGACGTTAGAAGGCCTCTTGGACGGGCTGGACCTCATACTTGTGGGCTCGGTTCCTCCGAGGTCTTCATGTGCTTTCGTGACATGGAGTTTCACAGGTTCTAGGCATTCTCCGGTGACTTGATTTGAGAAGGCCTTGCCCATGCTCCAGCTCTCAGCAGATACTTCGCTCTCTTGATCAGGGCCACTGTCACTCTTAGACGCCTTTGGGGAGTTACAGTTTAGATCAGCTGTAGAGTTCATTACAACATCGTCAGCAGGCAATGAGGAATTAATACTGTCAAAATCACTTGAGCTTCTGTTGATCACCCAATCCTCTGAAATCGAAGAGGAGCTGGTGTTTGCGGTGTTGCTCAAGGATAGCTCACCATCTTGTTTATCTGCATTTGTGGGAGAAATTTCAAGTAATTCTGGATCGTCCAAACTAACATCAGTGGAAGGTGTAGGCACTACATTCATGTGTTCAGGTACATCCACAGAACTAACACCAGGGCGATTTCCTCCAGTTTTGAGATCATCATTGTCAATGGAGTACCCATACAAGGAGATCAGCAGAGTCTCCACCGCCAACAGGACTCCCTCCTAGTAAACATCGTTAAAGTTTGATTAATGGAACATTATCATGAATTGATGTATGATGAAATGTAGGAGAGAAAGTCTGAACTTTTGTACCTTGTTCTGTAGCATCACTTCAGTTTTATCAGGTGTCAGGTTAATGTCCACAGTCGAGGCAGGTATGGTGATGTTCATCATTAAAAAGGGATAGCGGCGGTTTGCAGAGTCTTTATTAGATTGAGCACTGGTGTAGTATTGCTTGATAAGCTGTAGGGTAAATGTGCATTTACAAAAATATTGTGAGTACATTACAATTGTAAATGATAAGAAATAATATGAAAAGGACAGAACTAGGCCCAGACAAAATCTATGGATTTTTAATCAGCATTTTCTGCACTGATTTGTAGGAAAATCCACAAAATTGATTTAAACGTGGTGAAATATATTAAACAGAGCTGTGAGTAGTACACTTTTATTGGCAGCTGCAAGCATAAACAAATTATGCCAAATGTTTTGATGAACAAACACCCAAGAGGCAGTTTTTGGCCAATGCATTTCCATTATTTTTCCAGTTGTTCATAATTACTGCATAAGCACTTTTAAAATAGATTTTAAAACATATAAAGAAAGCTAGGGATTTCTATTTTAACGTCAGATAACAATTGGAGAAGAAAACACTTACATTAACCAGAAATGTTCATGATTTTTTACATTTATTATATTTTTCAATAATGTTTTTTTTTTCTAGAATCCACACATTTAAATCTCCCTAAAATATCCAGATTTTCCATCAGGGACCCAGTTTTTACAAATGCACACTACCATTCAAGGTCGGTAATTTGTTTTTTTATTAAAAAGTCTCTTATGCTCACCAAGGCTGGATTTATTTGATCAAAAATACAGTGAAAACAGTAATATTGTGAAAAATTATTACAAATTAAAGTAACTGTTTTTTGTTTCATGTATATTTTAAATGTAATGAATGCAACTTTGTATTTTCAGCTGATTTGGTGCTCAAGAAGTATTTCTTCTTATTATTAATGTTAAAAACAGTTGATGCATCCTTGCTAAATAAGTCTTAATTTTCTTCTTAAAAAAAAAAAAACCTTCTGAACAGTAGTGTAGATTTCATGTAGGCCTGAACACAAGTACAAATATCTGAGATCTAGGATGAATGTTCAAGGTTTGGGATATCTAATTTGTTTACAGCTAGTCAAGGACATTCAATTTTACAGAGAAATTCATATATTTACATACACAAACAGTAAATAAACGTAGGTAAATTAGTATTGAGGGTATACGGCAGTTCCTTTACCTTAAGTATTTCTTTGTGATGCACAGGTCGACTATTAACAAAGATGAATGTTTTATCAGTTGTAGAGGAGCTGGTGGAATTAAAATCTGAGCCCGGTTTGGGAAAGAATCCATCAATGCCAATCTGTGCAAACATAAAACTTCTGTGAATGTCACTTTAAGCCATGAATGCATACCAAAAGAGTCATATATCCACATTTATTGAAACGTTTATTAAGAAGCTATAGATTTCCATGTTAAATCTAGTTTAGTTTTTCTTTAATGCCACAAACCATACTCATTAACTGTCAGGGTACATTGAGGCTTCTATGAACTTTTTCCAAAACAAACAAAATGACACACTGCTGGCCTCTAGCCCACTTTGCAGTAACCAATTAAGACTTCACTGTGCTATCAGAACCCATTTGTCATCTCCTAACTATGGAGTGGCCAAGTAGCTAAAATTTGCAATGTTTCTGTTGGCTAAATGCAGCACCGGCGAAGTGGCGGGATGAGAAACGGCTCCAAACTAATCAGTGATCTAGGACTAGATTGTGATGCTTGAGCTCACCATTTGGAATTAACAAGCACAGCAGTTGGCTGGCAAGAGGACATTTTAATTGGAGTCTCTGACAAACTTGATAATCAGGGGTATTGTGACTTTCACAATCAACACTTATGTTCTGTATACTTTGCGACATTTGTCAATTACGGTGGCGTAGGTGGCCCAGTCCTTTCTGTTTTGTGCACTGAATGGAGGTTATTATTCTGGACTCTTCCACGGCAGAAGGATCTCGGCCACAGCACAAAAACAGTCAACTGCAAACCCGCTTCATCTCCCACTCTTACTCAGAAAACCTGTAACCATTCCAGAACTTCCAGAAGAAAATTGACAGAAAGCACTTTTGATTGCGATTGTATTTATAACATATAAAGCCAAAATATTAGATATTTCAATGAGAAAGAAATGACAAAACTCTTTTGAGAGCAAAAACATGCTCACCTCTACAATATGCTGAAGCCTAGACATGACTTGAATACATGAAGTCCCTATGTCTATGGAAGTTGGGACTTTAGCAGAAAGATTTAAAATCTTTGAAATAAATATATTCTGCTCACCAAGGCTGCATTTATTTGATCAAAACTACAGTAAAAAAAAAAAAAAACAGTAATATTGTGAAATGTTTGTATAATTAAACTAGCTCATAACTCAACTAAACCAAATCATCCTAACATGCTGATTTGGTGTTTATATTAAAAAAATATGAAAAACAATGGTACTGCTTAATGTTTTGTGTTTTCAAGATTCTTTTATTAATAAAAAAGTTAAAAGAGAACAGCATTTATTTGAAAAAAATAAAAATTTGAAAAAAATCTTTACCGTCGATTGATCAATTTAATGCATCCTTGCTAAATAAAATATTACTTTCACTCAAAAACAAACAAAATCATCTTACTGACCATAGATATGTATATATACGTATATATATCTATGTTACTGACCCCAAACAGTAATGTATTTATGCCTATTCATGATTATAAGTTTGAATGTTAGGCACAATAAGCAAATAATTGCACCTAACATTTAAACTTGAAAAGGTGTTTAACTTTTGTTTTTAAACATTTTTAAATGTATTTTTTACTGCATGATATTGCATCCATGTCACTATTTGGGACAGCATATTGCCTGGATAAATCAATCAATAAATAAAAGAAAGAAAGAAAGAAAGCACATTTAAGCTTAATAAAACATAACAATTGTGTCGATTCTCACAACGTCTGCAAGATTATGGCACAAGTAAAATGTCAAATGCATGACACCGTTTACTGAGTTTTATGAAAAATCGAACGCACCGCTGCAATCTGAAAATGGCTTCACATGTCAAAGTGGTGAGGGGTGGGGTGAAGTGTTAGCAATGGTCTTGGCATGGGGCTCGACCTGATGATGAGTGTGCAGCTAATGACTGATTACTCCAACAGATCCTCCTCTCAAGGCCATAAATTAACTCCTGGTAAAACCCACCAATTCCTAGAATGCTAGGATGACTTACAACTAATAAATGGTGAGCAAAGATGCATTCTCATCTGGCACATGGCTTTACAGAACATTGGCAAGACTCAGCGAAAACCATCCTCGAGCGTAGCTGTATACGCAATGTGTTCTGCTATACGTTCAGCAGGAGAGGAGTGAGCTGCCAAGATCAGCTCGAGCCAAACACTGAAGTGTGCCTACAGAGAATTATTCCTACACAAACGCGAAACGCAAGTAGGGACTCTATACAAACTGCAGCGCTCTACTAAATGCGTGTTCTGTAAGAGGACACTTAGCATGAATAAATCACATGTAAATGAGCCAGCAAATTTAGACAATGCTAGCGTTGTGCATTCTTCATCAGCCTCACATATCAAAGTAGGACACCATGTGTGCACCAACAATAGCATCCTCTCCAGTAGGGCAGCGATGAGATCAGGCCAAATGCCTGAATTAGAATCACCATGTCATGCATGTACTGTATGACCTATACAGTTCTGCGTAACAGCGAGATAATTATAGAACGAGTGGCAGATTCTGTGATAGGAGAGCCATTAGCTGAATGAAGGGGAGATAAGAGAGTGTTATGCTGACGTAAGTAGAAAAGGTCAAATGGTTCATTTGAAGGTAGGAAAAAATGACCAGAAGAAAGAAAGGCACATGGCTTATTCATGCTATCTTATAAATTCATTTTTAATTAATAAGCTTGTGTTGTTTTTTTATAAATATGCCCTGGTCAAAATCAGGCACTTAAACTTTATTCATTATACCTGAATATTTACCCAATAGCAAATGAACATGGATTAAAACACAGAGCTGATAAAATATCTGTAATATGATTATATTCACATTTCAAAAAGGGGTTAATAATCAGTGGTTGATAAAAAATTATAAAAACTGTACCCTCATGCTTGCATTTATTTTTGGTCTTTTTTGCCTTTTTATTATGATACGACAGTGGAGAGCAGACAGGAAGCGAAGTGGGAGAGAGAGAGATGGGGGGCGGGATCGGGAAAGGTCCTCAAGCCGGATTCGAACTCGGGGCGCCCGTAACGCAAGTGTTATATGTCAGTGCACTTGCCCACTAGGCTATCAGCACCGACAGGATGTGATGTTTTAGAGTGTGACAAATCAGCTAATACCACAAAACATGACACAGTTCATCAAACCCATTTTTAACACATCCAGACGTTATTGTGCAGTGGATTCCTTGCTTTTATTAGATAGGGGATATTACAAAAGACTAAAAGGATGAAAGTAAAACAAAAAATACTTGATTACCAATGTAAATTGCCCTTGATATATTTAAGTGTCATCAATTTTATATTTATTCCAAAGTGAAGGCATTTTGTTTGAAATATTTTGATTAGAAAAAGGGGATGAAAATATCAAATGCCTGGAATATTTCTTGATAAAATAGCCAATATTTCAAGTTAGAGGCGTTTATATACATGTTTATACTGTATATTAATGATAACAAAATTAAAAATAATGTATATATA
>NW_015549703.1:738553-759037 GCF_001515605.1 Sinocyclocheilus anshuiensis | reverse complement strand
GCCACACCGCCATAAAGCCCAGATCGGTGGAGTGTTGCAGTGATGTTTGTCCTTCTCTAGGTTTCTCCCACATGCATATGATCATGGAGCTCAACTAGAGTGACCATCAGCTTCTTGGTCACCAGTCTAACCAAGGCCCTTCTCCATCAATTGCTCAGTTTGGCCAGGAGGCCAGCTCTAGGAAGAGTTCTAGTTGTTTCAAACGTCTTCCATTATGGATAATGAAGGCTAAATGATTCTGTGAACCTTCAATGCATCAGAATTTTTTTCTGAACTCTTCCCCAGATGTGTGGTTTCAACTGTCCCAGATAAGGGTATGAATACTTATGCAATGGAATCATTTGTTTTTTATTTTTAATAAATTTGCAAAGATGTTAAAAGCCTGTTTTTTGCTTTGCCATTATAGTGTATGGAGTGTAGAATGATGTGGGAAAAAAAGTAATTTCAAGCAATTTAACATAAGGCAGCAACATAAAACGTGAAAAACAATATATGTTATATATATATATATATATATATATATATAACATTACATTGCATGCTAAAATAAGTTCTAGGTTTGTAGTTATATATATATATATATATGTATGAAGAGTTCAGATGAAAAATCCTCTCTAAGTGCGTCTGAAATTTTTTTCTAAAATGAGCATTTTTATCAGGCTCCCATATTTGTGTTCACTTTAATTTTTAATTGCATAGAAAATGACCTATACATTGCCATTAGAGTAAAATTACTGAACATAAACATAGGAGCCTGATAAAAATGCTAATTTTAGATGAAAATTTCAGATGGCACTTAGAAGCTTTTGCATCTGAACTCTTTATATATATATATATTCTGGTTCCAGGGACATGGCAAAAATGGCAACATCTAAACAATCAAAATAGTGAAATTATTAAAAATTCACCCTATGTTCACTTTATTGTGATTTTGTATTAAAAGAAAACTAATTTGATTTCCATATTTTAGTAAATCCAATACATCAACGATGGGAATACACTTGAAAATATGCTGCATAATAGGAGCGACCCAAAAATGCTCAAGATTAGTCAAGCAGGATTAGTGTTAAGGAGCACCGCGGGCAGTGAGCACATTACACCTGCAGAAAACACACATGCAGCACAGATACTCTACTGCTGCAGCACATATTAAATCTTTACATGTGTGTCTTTGTGAGTGAGAGAAATGTCACTAAACTGGATTAAATCAAGCTTACTGTTTTTTTTACCAATGCGTAATACTATATAACACATATTTGTTTGAACTAATTCTTGCTCATTGCATTTGTAGCAGTGTATTAAATCTGTGCCAGAGCAGTGGGATTGTGGCCTCTGGCCAAAACAGGCAGGTTACGTCCCTCTGAGGCCCTTTCACCACGTACATTGCAGTCCCTGAGGGCTCCTTTAATTCACTGCTGCATTTGTCGCAAAGTTTGCCGCATTCGGTGCATAGGTCCACTGCTGACACTGACTGTAACGTGATCCATCCCTGACCGCTGCAAGGTAAACGTTACACGTGGTGTCTCGCGAAGATACATAGCCTTTCAGTATGTGTAATTCTACAGCTTCTATGATTAAAATACACAATTTTAGCTCTGAAAATTTAGGAAAAAAAGTATTTGGACTCTTTAGTCACAATTAAATAATTTATATAACAAAATATCTAAACAAACAGGCATTTATTTTAAAGAAATAAACAACACAAATATACTTTTTAGGCAAAAAAAATGTTTAGGTTAAAAATTAATAAGAATGGATTTATTTTTTCAAAGTGAAGACAGAAAATATTTGGATACTTAAGTACCCTTAAAATGCATAAATGTAGTTGCATTAAATAACAAAATATCAAACCAAAGAGGCATTTATTTTAAAGAAATAACAGCACAAATACACTTTTCAGGCAAAAATAAAAAAGATTGTTAGGTTACCAATTAAGTAAAAATATATTTATTTTTATGACACCTTCAGTAGCTTCACAAGCTTCAGTAGAACTGACTTCAAATTTTGTTTGTAAATGCCACTTGGTTTGACATTTTGACATCTATGCAATGCCATTCAAACATTTTTATGTATGATGTGTCCAAAAGTGTCCATATACACTTCAGGGCCACAGCATTTCTATGTATACATATCAAATATTAGCTAGAAATTTGAATCCTATCCAGAAAATTAAAAGGCTTTATATAAGGTATAACCTGGGTAAGAATGCTGAGTCATTCATGCAAAAAGTCATCGCTGCGGAATGCACAACCAGGAAAAAGAGAAACAGCTCTCCAGGGAGAGGAAAGCCGTTCGGAATTAAGTTGTTACATGAGTCTTTAGGTTTAGCAACCTGACAGAAGTGCAGGGACATTTAAAGTCAGCTCAAGACACATGCAATCGAAATGAACCCCCTGATTGTTTGAACCTTGAAGCACACTCTTTTATGAAAACATTCTGTGGAAAAAGAGTTTCCTATCGCAAACCGTCATGGCAGCCCCAGAGCTGGTGCATCTGTGGAACCCTACTGCTCATGCTGGAAACGATAAATATGCTCGTGTTTTCTCAGTGCTTCACTGACCTCTGGTTGCTCCTGGTGATGCTGGACGGGGAGCATGTTGGCTACGGAGGCCGCTCCGAGCACGGCCATGAGGGCAGTTCGGTGATCCGACACCCTGGACTTCTGCCAGACCACAGCCTGTAACAACACGGTAAAACAGGTCAAGTTATTTTTCGGTCATCCTAAAATAAGACCACCTGTGGGACTGCATGCTCGCAAACAGCCATTAGCCACCAATCAAGTCTTCACAATAAACAATTATACTTTGGAGAATGTTTGGATATTACAAAAGCAACTGCGCAGGGAGCACTGCATGGACAAGCCTTGCCAACTTTTCATGAGGATTTTATACCATCTGGCAGCATCAAGCAAACATGCTATTTGCACAAATGCCATTTCAACGTGAGGAGCGCAGTTACGCATATATTTTCACACCCGTGCGTTTGCCTGTCGTTGGCACTTCCACATGCAAGTATATATATCCAAGGTGTTGATTTCTGAAAGCATGCGGTCCGCAGCACACATCTCTGCTATGAAATATACAACTTGGTGACTGTAAAGAGATCAGACTAGTAAACAGCTTTTTGAGAAGTCATGAAACCCAATGCAGGGTGAAGTGCAAAGTTTGTGATACGAGATATGCCTGGAAGTGCTGATGGCATGAAATGAGTGTATGGCCCTCCCCCGATGATCTACAACCAGAATGATATGAATTTAATGAAAGGTACGCAAGGTCTCACCGAGCAAGGCCAGATACGTATGCTATCATGAGGCCAGGCTGTTACTGAACTTGCGAAAACACTCAGAGAACTTATACCACTTAGGTTGTTACTTTAGGATCATGTGGCAGTGTGAGATTCGAAGGCTTAGTGGTTCATCCAGTGGTTGCATTGCTAATTTTGGACGAGAAGCAGGCGAAATGTCCACTTTTCCGGGTTACGCTCTAACTTATGACAATTCAAACATGTATAAATGCTGGAAATGTCCAGGCTGTCATCATAACATGCATGCAACATTCAGGAGTTTTCCTACAGGACTTAAAACAATTTTTTTTTTAAAACATTGTTATATTACATCATTGTTATATTACATCCACATACATGGAATGGCATGTTAAAATTCTTTTATCAACTTTGCTGATTAATATCAGGATTTAAAACATGAGATTGAAACTGCTACGAGGAAGCACAGAGTCAATACAGTAGTGAGAAACCACAGCAATAAACAAGTTACATAAGTTCTAATTAACGTTAGTCGAACACTATTAGCTGATAACTGACATCCTGCTGTGTGATGGTTAAATGTCACTGAATGTGGGTAAAACCCTAGAGTAATACCACAGTATTTTTTGATGTGGGACGCCACCTTGTGGTCAAATGTTCACTACCATTCAAAAGTTTGGGGACAGTAAGATTTTTTTTTTTTTTTTTGCCTTTTATTCAGTAAGGATTTATTAAATTGACTGGCAATAAATATAATTATAATGTTAAAAAATATTTCTATTTCAAATAAATGCTGTTCTTTTGAACATTCTACTCATCAAAAAATCCTGAAAAAGGTATTTAAGCAGCATAACTGTACTTAAAACTGATAATAAGAATAATTACATTACAATGAGCATCAAATCTGCATATTAGAATGATTTCTGAAGGGTCATGTGACACTGAAGACTGGAGTAATGACTGCAAAAAATTCAGCTTTGCATCACAGGAATAAATTACCGGTACATTTTAAAATATATATTATATGCATCATTTATTTGATCAAATAAATGCAGTCTTATCAAGCATAAGAGACTTCTTTTAAAAACATTAAAAAGGCGTACAGACCAAATACTTTTTTAACGACCTAATACTTTTCAACAACTTATAACTGAAGACAAAAATGTGTAAGGTTCATTTTATCCATCATGACATATTCCATTAAAAAATAGTTTGAAATCTTACAAATATTGATATATCGCCAGTTTAATCCCAGATTTTTCAAGTGTTTTTAGACTTTGGGCAACAAAAATCAGTTGACCACTATTCTTGTTCAAAGACATTGTAGTTGCACAGTCAAAAAGTTAACACATGAAAGCCGTAACATACCTTGTTGTGGCTCAATGTGATCCTTAACTCAGGCTTAACAACAGCATAGGCCATGAGTAAGTTCTGGACCCTCTTCAGTTCCTCTTTGCATTTCTTAGTGTTGGAATAATACTGCCGTCTGACAGGGAGGTTCTTGAACAGATTTGCTACACACACAGTGGTGCCTGAGGGAAAAGGTATGTTAGAAGCAGTCTGTTGTTCCCATAAATCAAGAGTTTAAAAAAAATGCATTAGCAGACACCTACCCTCGCCAAGATGTGATGGCTTTTGAGAGACGATCTGTCCATTGTGATCAACTGAATACTGAATGCTAAAATCATCATCTGTGGTTCTGGTTGTAATTACCACCTGGTAGGTGAAGAAAAGGTCAATTACAGAGGAAACATTTTCAACATTTGTAATTCAATGAATAAAAAGGATCCTCATGGACTCATTGAAGATGCACAGTATTTTGGTACCACTGGAGTTATCTGCCAATATTCGCATTTTTTATTTATCAGTGTCAATCAATATTGGATACTGGAAGTTACTGAATATTTAATAATTATGCACATAATTTCTGCCCGTTTGTACTTTTGCCATCATCTAGTTCTAAATTTCATCTTTAATATCACTTCACTTAAATTGTAATCATTTAAGTCATTTTAATTTATGTTTAATTTAACATAATCTTTATAAGATCTCAAAAAATGAAGGCTTTTTAAACTGCACATTATAATACAGTACTGCCTAAATTCACTTTTGGCATTTAAAAGGAATGATTTTACTTTAGTATACTTTATTTTTCAGCCATAATAATCCAGGATTTTAATATCAGCCATAATTGTTTTCATCATTTTCGTAATAACGATTTCAGCTACTATTTTTTATGTGCATCACTAACTCAAGCAATAAAATCAAATATAAACTAGTGAGATGTAACCTCTGATATGGCACATATGGATGCCAGAGCCTCTCCTCTGAAGCCGTACGTCTCTAGGCGCTGCAGGTCTTCGTGGCAGGAGATTTTAGATGTGTAGTGTTTTACTGCCATCACAGGAACATCAGCAGCTTTGATTCCAGAACCATTGTCTCTGACTTCAATGCGATCCAATCCATAATTCTCCTGACCACAAAGAAACATGAACATAGATTTAGCATAGCTATTAAGAGTGGCCCCAACAATATTTGAACACTTAAGCCACGCTTAAACAATTTATAAATGTCATTGCACTAGAAACAAAATATCAAACAAAGCTGCATCTGCAAACTAATGATGCTAGAACTTATTTAAGAAAAAAACTAACTCAATGACATGAATACATTTAAGTGTCCTAATACTGGCCACTATGTTTGTTGATAAAACGTGCATTTACCAGTTTGACTTCAAGGCTTGAGGAACCAGCATCAAGTGAATTTTCAACCAGCTCTTTGACAACATTCAGAACAGATGTTATAACCTGAGAGCTGCACAGCAGACGCACAGTCTCCGGTGGAAGCGCCTTCATAGTGTGCTCCCTAAGAAGAAAAGTTTTAAAACTGAGACAACAATGGCCACAAACCTGTCATCTTCGCAGATTATCGACAAAAACTGCAGGGTAGCGTAAATTCTAACGATCAACCGTGACATTAACAGTATGATACGTTATATTTACAGTTATATTTAAAATGGGCAAACATCTTCCGACTTACATTTCGTAAAATAACAATAATCCGTTAAAAGTTATCCGATAAATTCATTACACAAGTGTACGTCACATCTTTTTAAGACTCCCTCCAGTATCGGATATGACTTACCTGGCGCCTAAATTACGTCATTGTTATTCTCTGCTTTGATTGGATGCTTTTTTTTCTTTGTCGTATCTTTGTATTTATATTGCTTATAAATCAATAAATGACATTTTTAATTGTTATGGCTATGTTTAAAAAGTATACAAATCCTTAAAATTAGCATGTTTTCATGTTATTGATATTTTATATTTACAAACGGTCAAATAAAACTCCACTCATTAACCGACTAACTAATAGCAACCCAATTCTTGCCCTATCATAAAAAAAAATAATTTGAAACCTTCGTTAGTGGTGTTTCATTTTGTAAACATTATGCCTTTTGGTGGGCGTGTCACGCCAATCTCGCGAGGTTTGCGCTTCTAATCCCGTTAGCCGCGATAGCCGTTGTGCTAGCGGAGTGTGTGCAGTGAGTCAGCCTGCAGTGCGCGCAGCGGAGGCCGGCAGCTCTCCAGCCTGCATCACCCGAACGCAAACAAGGTACCGTTACTTAACTCTTATGAAACCAACGCATTTGTGCAGCTACTTTAAAACCAAATGGGCCAAAATCGGCCGATAAAGGTGGGATTTAAGAGCTTTTATTGATGTTTGAGGTGTTTAATGGAAGTAGAGTGAAACAAAAGCAACTGGTGTTTGTTATGAAAGCAGCTGATGCTAAATAAAGAGCATTGCTCATGCGCAAAACCTAAAGCAACTCACTATAATAGCACAGACTGGAGCATGTTTAAAGAGTTATTCAAGTGGTTGAATGAAAGAAGACAGTAAGCTGTGCAGGAATAAGACAGGGATTTGTTATGTAGCTGTGCTGCTAACTCTATCTGTGTCATGGACTTGTTTATCTCCTGCAGCTGCTACTGAAAAACCAACATGAATTTTTATGTAATATTTAAAAAAAACAAAATGTTAATGCTCAGTCTGCTGTCTTTATCGTTAACGTGAAGCTACGTATTAGCAGCATCTATTCAATATTACTTCCTCTTAACTGTTTTGCTGTCTCACTGGATATTAAAAAACATATTACATATTTTACACAATCAAAGAGTGAATCATATTTAGGGAAGAATCAATTGAGTGGTTATTTGATGTTGCCGTAGCAGGCCTTAAACCTTTGACCTCAGTCTGTTTTGCTTTTATTGCATTTATTTGTATGAGAGAAATAATAACAGAAAAAAAATAATGTCATTTTGTTGTGGATGTTTTCTTTCATTGTAACATATATCAAAAAGCAATTGACTTGGTGAGTAGAAACCAAGATGAGTAAATGATTTTGGTGAGAAATCATTAGATGAGAAACAACCAAAAAAGTAAGCTGTATATTAGGTAACATTGAACTTTGACTTTCGAACAGCTGCACAGAATGTTTACCAAGGAGGATAAAGCAAACAGGCCATAAAATGTCACTTTCACCCTTTTGCTCTTCCAAAGAAGAACCGAACCGAACAGTAATGCATTAGGGCAAAGTACTATAAAGAATTACCCCATTGTGTGTTTGTGAACATGCTTCTGTTGGCATATAGACGAGACATCATCTGTAAGACAGCTTCCACTCTTAACTATTACTTTTAAAGCCATAAAACAACTACTATAGATTGTAGATTTTAGTAGTGCATAAATGATCGTTCATTTGAATAGTTAACAATCAGTTTTACATCTTATTTCACTGAAATTAACTAGACTGCTGCTAAATAGATTCTGACACTGAAATGTTACTTTTAGTTCTGATGAAAAAACACTTAATCACAACACACTTTTATCTATGTTAGTCATTTTATCAATTCATTGTTATAAGTTAATTGATTAGCCAAATAATTTTATGTTGTTTTTTTTGTCAGATTTAATAATTTCTTTAAAAAAAAAAAAAAAATGTAAATACAAAATGTTATGTTTTATTTATTAATTATTTTATGTATTAATTATATTATGTATTATTTAATTAACAATTAAGTAATCAGGTCTTTATAATTTAATTATTTTATTTATACAGATTTTGTTGCATTTAATGTATTATTTGACTCGCAGTTTCCATTTTGACATTTTGGACTACGTTAAAAAATCATGTGTAGAAACAGTTTTCAATCAGAAATTGCGGTACCCGTTACCGGCACCATGCACTCCAAGTCCAACTTGGCCACGTGGCCTTTCTTGGCATGGTGGTGTCCATGAAAACTGTAATGCAGGCGAGACAGCATCTGTTGGCGCTGGGCCTGGAGACGCTTGTTTTCACTACGAAGCATTCGCAACGCCAGCATAATCAGCAGAACCAGGATAAGCCCACCCGCGATGGGAACTGCTATCACTGCTGCCCGGAACCACACCTCTTTAGCGGATGCTAACTCTTGCACCCTTGTGATCAGGTTCTGATTGGAGCTGTAGTATCGGTCTAGATAGAGAGAGAGAGCATGGTGAGGACAAAGTGAGATTTGGATTTTTATGAAAAAACAGCATGAGGAACGCTAACGTGTTACGTTTATACTTGTTCCACTCTTTTTAATATCTTAGCGCACCTTTTTAATTAAACAGGATTACATTTATGTGCTTTGAGCCGTCTGTCAAAGGACGCTGTGAGAAGCACATTCCAGCACAGTGGGAATGTTTCATGATCCACGTGCAATAAAAAGTATGTGATCTGAATCCAAGTGCTAAAAGGTAAACTGCCAGTTACCCACAAACTCGCACTGCACTGGAAACCATTAAATATCAGCCTGCAGTTTGGAGCCGTGAGAGCAGTAAAAGTCAATGTGTGCGCACATGTATGCCTGATATTAAAGAATCTGTCACAAGGGTCCATGTTTGCACAGGATTGACGTCAGACATCAGTAAAGATAGTATCCTACTTCGATTAGATAAAAAAATATCTACGCATAAAGGAATCACTGTCCTACTGGCCCATTCAATGTCAGACACTCTATACCAAGGTAAGGTTAACGGGACAATTCACCCAAAACTGAAAATTCTGTGATCATTTATTCACCCTCATGTCGTTCCAAACCAGTATGACTTTCTTCTTTGGAACAAGAAGAATTTATTTTGAAGAATGTTTCAACTGTTTTTGCCCATACAATGAAACAACCCCACTGACTTTCAATGTAAGGACCAAAAAAGATATGGTAACGCTTTATTTTAAGGTGTCCCTGTTACACATGTTACATGTACTTACTATTATTAAAACAATAAATTGTGCATTATTACATGCAAGTAACTCTAAACCAAACCCTAATCCTAACCCTAACCATATAGTAAGTACATGTAGTTAATTAATATTACTCCGTACTTAAATGTATAATTACACTGTAACAAGGACACAAAATAAAGTGTAACAGAAATTGCTAGCAAATTTCACAACCAATAACAAAGAAACAGCGAGTAGCATTGAATCAAATATGCAACTTTGAAATAGAAAATACTAATTCGGTTTTTCTTGTAAAATGCACTCCAGTAAACTCTTATTTACAACTTCTAAAAATCATGTTTTACAGTGTACTGTTTTTTTGTCTATCGACAGAAAAGCAAGATGAACGTCGGTGTGGCCCACAGTGAAGTCAACCCAAACACCCGTGTGATGAACAGTCGAGGGATATGGCTGACTTATGCGCTTGGCGTAGGAATGCTTCACATTGTACTGTTGAGCATTCCTTTCTTCAGTGTTCCTGTTGTGTGGACCCTCACAAATGTTATTCACAATTTTGTAAGTGTCCCCTGTTGAATAATCCTTTGTTCTATCCAATTTCATTCCCCTGTCTATGGGTTGTCATTTTCTCAGTGGTGCCCCGAGGCCAGTTGGAGTCTCGACAATTGATGCTTCCTTAGTAGTCTGTGTGGCATTGTTATGTAAGGACTCGCTCGCACAAAGATTCAAGGTCAACAGCATGACATCACCAACCAAGTTTAAGCTCTCTGGCACATGATGATGTATGACAGCTTGTGCCACAATGATAAAGGGATGGGATACTCTAATGTTTCTGTTGTCCTGACATGGAAGACAAATTTAGTAAGTGTAAGTGATAGGAGGGAAGGATGATCACACATCTATATTCTAAGTCTTCCGAAGTTATATGATAGCCTTCCAGGAAAAAATAGAACAATTTAAGTCATTGTTCATTAATCATTTTTGTCTCCACTAAAGCTCTCAAATCTCATTTGCAAAGAGATTTTGAGACTTGTTAAAGTCAGGGTTAGTATAGTTAACTATACTAATCTTGAAAAAAATTAAAACTTAAAAAAAAAAGAAAAAAAAAAAAAGTTGTTTGTCCATACAGTGAAAGTGAGTAAGGTCCAGTGTTGTTCTGAAACGCTTTGACTTTCATTCTTCATCTATCCATTTAAGCGTAAAAAGATAAGTTCATTTACCCAAAAATGACAACCCTGCCATCATTTACTCACCCTCATGTCATTCCAAACCCAAACTTTGGTTAATCTTTGAAATACAAATTAAGATATTTTGATTGAAACCTGAGAGCTTTCTGTCCCTTAATTGAAAGTATCTAAAACTTAGAAGATCAAGAAAGGTCATAAAAGTTGCTTTATATGATGAACAAGTCTAATTTAGGCTTTTATAGACATAAATGCATACATGTACATCACATATGGCAAGCAAAGAAGCTTGATGCTGGGGTTTGGTTTGCTCTGTATGTGTGTTGAGCACTGTTTAGATGTAAATAAAAGCCTAAATTAAATCTGATCATCATAGAATGTGTTCATATCTTCTCACGACACTTGAATTAAGCCACTCAAATCTTTGATGATGCCTTTATGACCTTTTTGGATCTTCTAAGTTTTGGTTACATTGAGTTTTAATGGAGGGACAGAAACTTTATCACGTCTCGTCAGTGTCTGCGCCACGAGTGGGCCCAAGGGGGGCCTGTCCCGGCCACTTCAGTCTCTGTGCCCCCCCACCTTACCTATTTTTTTACTGAGGGGGCCTGGAACGCCCCCTCAGAAAAGCAAATGCCCCACCAGTTTGGCACGGACTCTGCTTTTCATTAAAAAACTTGAATATGTGTTTAGAAGATCAACCAAAGTCATGCAGGTTTGGAATGACTTGAGGGTAAGTAAATGACAGAATTTTCTTTTTTGGGTGAACTATCCCTTTAATATGAAGAGGTCCCATTGTTACGACATTTGAGAATGGGTTGACATTTGGATCATCTTTCTATCTTCCCGCAGGGTATGTATGTGTTTATGCATGCAGTGAAAGGCACACCATTTGAAACACCAGACCAGGGAAAGGCAAGACTTCTCACACACTGGGAACAGCTGGACTACGGCGTGCAGTTCACATCATCTAGAAAATTCTTTACAATCTCACCAATCATTTTGTAAGTTATTTTTGCCATCTTTTGCACAACGTTTACCCTCTCAAAGAAATGTTTAACATAGGTGATACAGGTTTTTAAATTGCTCTTTTATACTATTTCATCTTGTTACTCACAATGAAAATGTCAAAGAAAGCTGGACTGGTGTTAAAACACCAACCAACCAATTGCACAATATTTTGAACTAAATATAAAAATCAATAAGTTAACTTTTCTCATCTGAAATGTTACCTAAATGTGAATGGTGAATATTACAGACATATTTTGGTCATTAAAGACCTTTATCATATAAGATCCTGTACTTATTTTGAAGTGTGTAACACTTGTTCTTTTCTTTGCAGGTATTTTCTCGCCAGCTTTTACACGAAATACGACACAGCTCATTTTGTGATAAACACAGCTTCGCTTTTGAGTGTTCTCATCCCCAAACTGCCACAACTCCATGGAGTCAGGATCTTTGGAATAAACAAGTATTAAGCCCAGTGTTCAGAGGGCACAGACCAACTCGGAGCTGTTGCCTGATGTGGGAGAGGAGATAACCCTTTGTACTTTGTACCGCAGTTGTGTACACTTAGCAGTTTTGTACAGTCTGTGTAATTGTGAGTCTCTTTGTTTGATATATCTTGAGAAATTGTTGTAGGGACAAGTTAGGAGGACAATTCCACAAGCATTAATAACTTAAGATATTTAATGTGTTTTCGTTAGTTGTTTTGTGATCCTCGTGGATCTGGGCTGGCCCAGGTTTCATGGTTAATTTCTTTTTCCGTTAATTAGTTTTTGTTTGTTCAAATGTGCTCACAACACTGATACACTAAGATAGTTTTATGCTTTTAGCGTCACTTCACATTTCTGAATACATTCATAGATAATTCCATGAATTGACAAAATGTGTTTTTAAAATCATTTAAAAGCCATGAAACCTTTCTGCTGTTTCGTTAATGTTATCATTGCTTCAGAGACAAATAAAAAGTCAGTTTGCATGATTTCCTGAAAAATATTTGTTCATCACAATACTATGTGTAGTTTTGTTTAGTTAATGTCTTACAGCTTATAAGTGACAATGAAAAATATTAACATGAACAAAACTTTTAGGCTTTTAAGTACCGAGTCGACATGAAATCAAAAATAGAACTTTCTTAATTTAATACATATTTCTGGTCTCATTTTGCACATTTTATTGGTGTACATTATTTCAAAGAACATTTCCTTATAGATTTTGAACTGCATCCTCTGCCCTGAAACAAAACATCAAGTTCTTCCCTACATTTTTTCATCTTCTGTTTGAATCTGAATATTTCAAGTTGACTTTTAGCTCAATTTCAGTATGTCATTTTAAATGTCTGGATCATTACCAAGCTTCAGCAAGCCATCATGTTTCTTTGCTCTTTTCTGTCAGTATTACTGAAGTTGAGAAACTGTAACATAGACCCATTAAACTATTTGTATTCTTCCACTTTCTTGTCTTTTGACAATATTCGCGAAGGCTCGACTGTGCCAATTGTTTTGTCCTTTTGTTTTGAGAAAAGGAATGAACATAGTATGTGGTGTGTTGCATGACATGCAGCAAACAAATAAAACGTTGCAAAGTATTAGAAACGCTGTTGTTCACTAGAGAAATAAATTGTGTGAAATATAAAATACATTTAATGTAAATCATAAACTCGTACAATCATAAACACCACTGTTCAAAAAGTTGAGGTTGGAAAGATTTCTTAAATATTAAGAAAGTTTCTTTGCTCACAAAGTCTGGATTTATTTAAACAAAAATACTGTAACATTTAGAAATATTTGTATATATTAAAATAACTGCTTTCCATTTTATTATATTTTAAAATGTAATTTATTCCTGTGATGTCAAAGCTGAAATTTAAGCATCATTACTCCAGTTTTCAGTGTCACATGATTCTTCAAAAATCATTCAAATATGCAGATGTGGTGCTTATCAAACATTTCTTAATCTCAATGTTGGAAACTGTTGTGCGGACACATGATTTGATGGTCTGATAAATTGAATATGAAATTTAAAGGTAGACAACAATTTTTAATACTTGTTATTATGGTCTTAAAAAACATTTGCTGTAGTTAGAAATGTAAAAACAATTAAAATGTCAACGTAATATTGCCTCTAATTATTAAAAAAAAAAATCACTTTTTGTGTAAAGCTTCACATGCATTTAGCATCACACCTTTAAACACTTTAAAGTGATGATTTAAATCTTTTTGGCAGTGAATTTTATACTTGGTTCCCAAGGCACCATCTGCAGAGGACGCTCCATAAAACACTCTGTTGATTCTTGAGTGCACCAAAGCCATTGCACACATCACGCACGGCTCTCGAGTGACGTAAAGATCATATCCGGTGCAGATGTAAGGCAGACCGGTTTCTTTGGCATTGCAAGCATTCCTAAAGGACTCGGAGCTGCTAAACCGACAGGTTGGATATTTCTCGTAACTGTAGGTGCCTCCTCCTTGCCCACAGGCCACGAGATCAATACAGACCATGACAGCGTGATGGAGCGGATGAGAGCCGTGCTTACAATCATGACCCACTGCAACAATCTGCTCCGATTCTGGGTCAACAATCACTGCGCCCACCGCATCCATTCCCATCATCCCGCCTGATTTTGCAGCCTCTACAGCTGCCGTCATGTACTTTTGCATTTTAGCTTTCTGATCAGTAGTGAATAACTGGCCTCTCAGAGCAGACGCCACTTGTTTGTCCTCGTGAAATGATGTAGGCCAGTGTTTACTAGCTTTTTCAAACTGCGGTCTGGTTAGTGGAGGATTGGCGGGTATTTCGACAAGGAAAGGTTCTCCCAAACCACTGGAGTGAAAAGACTGTGAGCAAAGCAGATCAGCAAGCGTAACTCCTTTGCAGTCTATCACCTGCACATCCCTGGCCAAGCACACAATGACCTCCAATGGATGAGAAGTGCTTTTGTCTTTGCAAGCCCTCACTCTTTTTATGTGCTGCAGACCGGGTAAAGGGTAGATCAGGGAAAGCTCTTTGACCAGGCGAGATGTTTGTCTTTTCTCGATGATAGGTGCTGCATAGGCCAGCAACAATTCAGTGTCCCGGGACTGTTTGTCAGAGAGAACTGGAAGAACATCCCAAGTGTCATATCTGTCCATTTCTTTCCTTCTTTTGGCTTGTGGCTCCATCTTGTTCTATCCATTTAATAGATTGTCAGGGGTTTCCTGATGTCATCTGCAGAAGCAGAACGTGACAGTAAAAGTTATACTGACTGAAAAACTGTCTGAGACTCAAAATGTCCTCATCGATATAGTTAAATAAATCCATAACAAAAAACGTATGTTATTTGAAATAAAATGAGCTTTCTCATTTTCATTTAGTTTAACATAATGTACTAAAATAATTACACAAAAACTGAAATAATATATATAGACATAAAAAACTAATACAAATGACAAAAATACACACAAAACAAAATAAAAAACTGAAAATAGCCAAAGAAAATAAAAATATTAAAAACCATAAACGTATCTTAATCATACTAAAATAAAAGTCATGCACACTGTAATACAGAGATGTATCTAAATGGATAGTGTAAAAAAAAAACATTGTAATACATTGATAATATTTTAACTTTTTTTGTAAAAAGTAAATATTTTTAAGAGCCTATATATATTTTTAATATTTAAAACAGAATGAATTAATTTAAATTTATAAATACACGTGCAGCTGATAGACCTTTACCTTATTTGGAGGAACAATGACCTTTAATTATCAAATAAGTTAGAAATTGTCCAACAGCATTCTTTATAGCAGCCAAGTGTGAAGAATTCATGTTGTGTAAAACATCTCTCCCATGCGAGTCTTGATCCCTCCTGTATTATTATCCCATTGGAAACCAGCGCAAGCGCTAATGGTTCCGTTTTGCTCTTTATTCTAGACTTATAAGTCGTTTAGCTATGATATTATTATTAGCATACTTATTTATTCATCAAATGGGTATAGACATCTGTTTTTCTATAATACTATTTATCATTTTCATCTTAAAGAAAGTCTAACGGAACCCAACTTTACGTATGTTGTGAGTAGGGTGTATTTATAAGTAACGCCTTGATCATACAGGGTCATAAATTAAGTTTTACAAGAAAATACAAGTGCAGTGTTAGCAGTGTTTTCGAGTCGCTTTAATTGTTGAAGCGTATGTATCCTTTCAGATTACCGTCGAGTTAAATCAGTGATAATCCAGTGGAATCGACAGTGAAGCGTCAGTGTTTATCAGCATGTTCCCGTGCGCTCTGAATGGAGCTGCTCGCTTCTGGATGAAGCACTGCACGTCCCGAAGAGCCTTCAGTACACTGCGCTCTCGGTTCGTTTTGGGGATTGAGACGAGCTGCGACGAGACCGGGGCGGCTGTGCTGGACGAGACTGGAGCGATTTGGGGAGAATCTCTGCATTCTCAGAAAAAGACACACCTGGAGTAAGAATAGCCACTGACTTCATAAATGTCCTCAGTTGATGCATAGAGTAACACTAATCACATATTTTCATGATCCTAAAGGAACAGTTCTCTCAAAAGGCCATTCTGTGGTCATTTATTTACCATCACAGTGTTCCCAAAAAAAAAAAAGAAAAAAAATCATCATGAGTGGTCCATGTGACTTGTGTATTTAAAGCTGTTTTTATAAAAAAAATGTAATTGATTTTTTTTGTCATTTGTATTCATTTTTTAAAATATTTTCATGTTTTTTTTTTATTTATTTTTATTCAATGTTAAAGTAATTTTAGTACTTCAACTTTAACATTTTATTTCACTTAATTGGCAAGGCAGCATTTGTAATTTTTATTTACGTTTTTCATCTAATATTTATATTTTATGTCAGTCTTGTTTCAATCCACAAACCACAATTTTTAATAGTCTTCGTTTTTATTTAACCAAAACAACACTGACTTCACATCTTAAGCTATACAGTAGCTTTAAGAAACAGATAAGTAAAGTCATTATTCACTGAAAATAACAGCTGTAGTAACTATTCACTGTCATTGTATAGGGAAAAAAACAGCTCAGATATTCTGCTGTTATTTTACTTCTATATCATTTTACTTGTTTGTGAGAAGAAACACTTTTTCATTTTCACACTGGAAGTTGGCAGGCTTTTAGTTAGTAGGTATATCAAATCAACATACTAATCCATTACTAGCAAATTAGAAAACTACTAAATTAGACTATTTAAAAAACTACTAAATTAGAATGTTTGTGAATTCTCTCATCCAAATCAAAATTTTAGTATGTTTTTGCAACTTTTTGTTTTGTTTTCATAAATGTAGGTCATTTTCAGGTCAGGACTATGTATGCAAATTCCAAAAATAGCAAAAAGGTGATTAAAAATATACAGTTTTATATACATAAGGTAAGGATAAAAAATGACTGCTGAATTATGGTGCATTTAATTTCATTTGTTCTCTTACAGTGCGGGTGGAATTATCCCAACTGTGGCCCAACTCCTACACAGAGAAAACATCTCTAGAGTTGTCCAGGAGGCCTTGGACAGAAGTGGCATTGAACCCAGTGAACTCACAGCTGTGGCCACAACAGTGAAGCCTGGTCTCGCCCTTAGCTTAGGGGTCGGCTTGGATTTCAGTCTGAAGTTTGTGAGACTTCACGAAAAGCCGTTTATCCCTATACACCATATGGAGGCACATGCCCTCACTGTAAGAATGCTACACCCCGTAGACTTCCCTTTTCTCGTGCTCCTTGTCTCGGGGGGTCATTCTCTTCTTGCACTGGCCAAAGGAATAGATGAATTTCTTCTTCTGGGGCAAACACTGGATGTAGCAGCCGGGGACACTTTAGATAAGGTACAGTATCAGGATATCACATCCGTTTCAAATACAAGGAAAGCAGTAGGATGTTTATAATATAAACTGTTTATCTTTCCTTTCATTGACAGATTGCTAGAAGACTTTCTCTTAGGAATCACCCAGAGTGCTCGACTTTGAGCGGTGGACAAGCCATAGAGCTTCTGGCGAAAGAGGGGGATCGACTCGCATTTCATTTCAAGTCACCCATGGGGCAGCTCTACGACTGCAATTTCTCTTTTGCTGGTTTGCGAAACCAGGTGACAATGGCAATAAACAAAAAAGAAAGAGAAGAAGGTACTTTATCTATTCCTTTAAAATAAAAGAAACAGGTTCTTTTCCAAAAAGCTTTTGAGCTGCCTACATAGACAGCTGCCTTTTTAGGCAGCATCTGGACTGAAATGGCAGCTTATAAGTGACTGATTTGAAAAACCCTAAACAGGCAGCAACTCTGCATGTGATGCAAATATCTCTTCTCATTTGAAGTACACAGGAGACTTGACTATTAATTGGCATTAACATGCTCACACCAATTAATTGGAATAGCAATGCAACAGTCTAATAAGGCTATATATATATTGTGTGTGTACAGTCCTAATCCGTTATTATATTACCGTATATGTTATGTTTCCTCAGGTGTTGAAAAAGGACAGTTATTATCATGTGTTAAAGACATCGCTGCTGCCTCACAACACACTGTGGCGTCTCACATAGCCAAACGAACACATCGTGCCATTTTGTTCTGTAAATCCAAAGGTCTTCTACCACAGCATAATCCAACCCTGGTAAGTTCTCAGCACTCCAGGACCTGGTTGTGGCATTTCATTTTAAAATTAACTCGAGCTTGGCTTAATCATTTTACAATATTTAAAAACTTCAACCAATAAATGCCTGTGAATTGACATTTGGTCAAAATTCCACTCCAGACTTTCTATCCCAACCAAAAATCTACTCTTCCACTTTTGCACCTTTGTAGGTTGTTTCCGGAGGAGTAGCAAGTAATGAATACATCAGACAGACTCTGAAAATTGTCACAGATGCCGCTGGATTGCATCTGCTTTGCCCTCCGACAAAATTTTGCACTGATAATGGAGTGATGATTGCATGGTAAGAGCATAAAAATGGTGCATATTGCCTTACAGCCTTGTTGACATGTATAAGACACTGACTTTTGTTCCTCACTATTGTTGTTAGGAATGGCATAGAGAGACTAAAGCAAAGAAAGGGGATCATGTCCTATACCGAAGAGGTCAACTATGAACCAAAGTAAGTTAAAATGACATTTGCTTTGCTAGTAAATAAATTGGACTTATTTACATTTTCAATGCATGTTTCTGGTCTTATTGTGCACAATTTATCGGTTAATGTAATTTCTACGTTTTAAAAAAAAATTTGTCTTTGTAATCTTTCATCAAATAAAATATATATTTTAAGTGAGTGTTTTTGTAACGTTTATATTTTAAAATCATGTATTTATTTATTTTTAGTTGACATTTTTAAGATTTAATTATTAGCTTTCCATCAACTCAAAAACCCCACTTTAGGAAACTCTGATGTAATGTGATGTTTAATGCACGTCTTGTTGTTGATAACAAAGAATGGAATATATGTTGTTTCTCTTTATATTTTTGACAGTGAGGTACAAAATAATCCTATTCAAATCTTAGGTCAAAAGTCATCAAAAAGTAGTCCAATTAGATTACCAGAAATGTGTAATCTAATAGATTACATTTCTAATTTTCATCATATAATTTGTGATCAGTAACAGACAGTTTGTAAGTAATCTACCCAGCACTGATTGTATATGATAGGAGTCTGTTTTGATGTCATGAAATCTTTCATTCATTTTAGGGCACCACTTGGATTAGACATCACTTCAGAAGTGAAAGATGCTGCAATCAAACTTCCCCCATTAAAACTGAGGATAAACTCTTGACATGCTGTTAAAAGGGCATCTCCTACTTATTAATAAATGATTATTTATTTAAAGAAATGTAAATGTTTGTGTTTTGCAAATGCTTTAATTCAAAGTTTATGATGTTATTTCTTTTCAATCGCCTTTTGGTGTGAACGGCAGTGCCGGAGATCATGACCTTTCATGTATTTTCATTCAACCTCTGTTTTGGGGCACTGTGGCAGGACGTCTGTCCCGTTCTGAATCTGGGGTTGGCAGTTCTGGCCCTCTGTCTTACATGGTGTGGCAAAGGAGCTGGTGTTTCTCTGTCACCGATTGCTGACTGACTACACCTATCGTTCACTCTCTTTGCCAGTCCTGGTAAGAAATGATATAGCGCAAACAGCTGTATGTGAGAGATATTCCTCATTGCTTTAGCCAGCATCACAATATCACTCTGTCATGAATCAATTGAAATACCTTTATTATCACGATGAGGCACAGGAGGGCCGCCATTTATCTCCAAACTGCAATGGAGAAAACAGAAAGAAAACAAATTATGCTTGTGAATTATCAAAGGCCTCATATTCAGCTACTTCCTGACTAAATTTAAAGCACCTGAGAGACGGCAACCCTATTCTTCTCTGTCTTTCAAACTCTGCTGTAAAGAATTGCGATATTCTGGCATCTTTAGCTAAATTCTCCATTAGGAGGTCATATATGTGAGGGGATTTTCTACATTTGGCCAGAAGCTGTCGATGAGCATATCGATTGGAGGTCAGGTAACCCAGAGCACTTGCACAAGCTGTTCGAACCTAAAATGTAGGAAGGAATAATAGTTTCAAAAATCCTAGAAATACTGTTTTAAGCACGTATTTTTGTTGACTGGGAAACATTGCATTAGCCAATTAAACACAATCAACCTCTTCATCCTCTGAGTCCAGATGAGCAGAAAGATGCTCTACAGCACCCATGGTGACAATCGCATTAGTAATACCTGCTCTTGTGTGAACCAGGCTAGCAAGTAGTTGTGCTGGAGTAAGACAAGATGA
>NW_015549703.1:738394-738543 GCF_001515605.1 Sinocyclocheilus anshuiensis | reverse complement strand
TATATATATTTCCATTCAAAGGTTTGGGGTCTGTAAGATTTGTTAATGGTTTTGAAAAGGGTCTCTTATGCTCACAAAGTGAGGCATTTATTTGATAAATACATTAAAGGGTTAGTTCACCCAAAAATTACAATTCTGTCATTAATTAC
>NW_015549703.1:722687-738141 GCF_001515605.1 Sinocyclocheilus anshuiensis | reverse complement strand
GAGGGTGAGTAATTAATGACAGAATTTTCATTTTTGGGTGAACTAACCCTTTAAAACGGTAATATTGTGAAATATCATTACAATTTAAACTTACCTGTAATGACCACAGTGGTGGATTGGTCAGACTGCAGTAATTCAACAAGAACAGTGACTCCCCTTGCAGTCAAAGTCACTTCATCTGATCCACTAATTACTCTGGCTAACACAACTATCTGTCAAACAAATGAGGAGTCAGTTAAATTAACTGTTTTTCCAGCCCTTTACAGCTGTTCATTAAAACATCATAACATCTGTTCATTTTCTACTATGGTAAATGTTTTTTTGAAAACAATGTCACATTGAAAACCTGCCTTTTTATTTTATTTTTTGGAGTTTGAAAATTAAAAAAAAAAAGATGATGTAAATTGGACACTATCTTGGATATTTATTCAATAAGATTTTATTAATGTAGAAAAGGATGTAAAATAAATTTGATTGTGGTCTCAGACTTTTGGACCCCAATGTATATGTTCTGAATCTTCTGACTACCTGAAATGCAGCTTTTGCTCTTTCTGTCTCATTGTCAGAACTCAAAAATGCCTCGTATGTGTTCATTAGAATTCTTCCTGTTTGTCGAATTGCCTTCTGTTGGGCTTTGTTGTTGTAAGCAAACAGGGACAATGCATGTCCAGCATCCAGACAAATGCTCTGAAAGAGAAGACTTGCTAAGCAATTCATTTAAACAAACACATTCAGAATATCAGTGGCATCACATGAGCACCGTGAAATATTTCAAACCAAGATTAAAGTGGTAAAAAATTTAAATTACTTTGTTTTCAGCCCCCATGAGCTCCAGAATGATATCGTAAGAGAAGTCCTCTTGTTCCCAGAATTCCCTCTGGAGTTTTTGGTTCCCCAGCAGCACGCAGGCGAGAGTCTTAGCCACTTGCACCTAATGTCATTTAAAAACACTATGAAGTAATTTCCTGTTTTAATCTCATTTCATTTTTGAAATGAATACTTACCTGCACCTCCAGAGATTCATGGGTTTTTAAAAGCTCTAATAATGTAGGAATGGCCTTTTCTCTGTAAATAATCTTTTGACTCTTTTTATTAGTAGTAAGCGCCACTCCTGCAACCACAAAAAAACAGGTTTATCATTTGCACTGTAACACAAAGCCATTTATATCAAAGAAATTAAAGAAAAAGTGTGAGATACTACCAATGCACAAACAACCCAGAGCTTTGATGACACGGAGCAGGGTCTTCAGTGTTGTTCGAGACCCTCGAAGCAAACGCACCAAAGGCGGCACCCCATACTCCCTGCAAAAGCCATCCTGGTGGGTTCGACTATCTCGGCTAAGCGCTATTGCCGCTTGGCAGCCTGTGAAATGACGAGATACGTGCAGATAATGTTCTCTGGGGGGTGGATAATTTGTTCCAAATTTGTAACAATATGTATGGAAGCTTGTTTCTTCCAGGGCATAAAAAAATGCTAATTGCAGCATTTTTTTCTCACAATTCTGAGAAAAATATAAACTCAAAATTGCGAGATGTTAACTCACAATTGTGAGTTGATAACTTGAATTGTGAGATAAAAAGTTGCAATTAGCTTTTTTTTTTTTTTAAAGAATTGCGAGATGTAAACTTGCAAAACTGAGAAAAAGAAAAACGAGAATTCTGAGAAAATTAAGACAAAATTGTGAGATATAAACTCACAATTCAAAGGAAAATAAAGTCAGAATTGTGAGATGTTAACTTTTATTTTTATTCCGTGACTACACAAAAAAAAAAACAGAATTGCGAAATGTAAACTTAGAATTCCAAGAAAAAAAGTCAAAATTCTGAGATGCGAGATTTGCGATTCTGAAGAAAAAAGTCAGAAATGTGCGATGTAAACTCACAATTAGGATTTTATAAGTTGCAACTGCAAAATATTAACTCGCAATTATAAGAAAAAAGTCAGAATTGTGAGATATAAACTCACAATTGCAAGAAAAAAAGTCGCAATTAACTATTTATATTATATTTATACTATATTTTTATTTATTTATACTATTTTTTTTTTTACTACTATTTTTTATTCCATGGCAGAAACAAGCTTCCATAGTTATGAAGGTGCGGACAGTTCTGTCTGAAAAAGATTTTTAGGGAACATCTGTCTGACAAAATGTTTTAACAGACGATCCATGGGAGACACGATCCAGACACCTGAATGAAGAGGAAGCACTCTTGGAATATAGCATCGTTTTGAAATCACAGCCTGTAATCAGGTCATAGTTTAACACTAATAGCAATACAAGAGACACAGCAACTCTTGTAAGCAATGTTTATGGAGAAACCCACAGGGGGAATGACATTCCACTGTGCATGCCTTCCTGTCTTATGAGTCTAGCAGATCAGTGCTGTCTCAAGACAGGAAGTGCTGGCCGCTTACCCGCTGGACCGGACCTGTTCTGTCAGTGACAGGGAGAAGCTCAGGTAGTCAATCTGCTCAGTTTATCCAGTGCCTGTCAACACGTAGTCAATGGGAAGCTGTTTTTATTGCATTTGGTGCTTCTTCTGTCTGGACGACAGCTTTGCAGTGAGTGTTACTTACATTCATGGGTGACTGATTGGTTGGATGGAACTTGGTGATCTCTTTTGGGACGGTGTATAAAGAGATCAATTTGTATCGGGCCTTACCCACATATTGCATTTTGTCTGAAGAGGACAGAAGAAGGTCAAGGATGACTGGGTAACCCATCTGCTGTGCCATGAGCTTCTGTTGCTTCAGAGTTTGTCCTGCCAGGGCCCATAGAGCTGTTGCACCCTGTTCCCGCACATCCAGCTGGAACACCTGAACACAGGGCAAAGTTCAGAAAGAGTTTACTGTGCCAAGGGTTGACTTGAGACTTTATGCAATATGAGAACCAAGTTTTCAAGGCAATTAAACCCCCAAAAATCTGACTTTTTTTTTATATATATAAAATACACTTCTGTCAGGACCACTAAATTACTAAAGAATTACTTAGACATTTATTAAATTACTAAACTTAAATACTAAAATATTTATTTTTAAATTATATTTGGAGGAAATGGTCTTTTTGTTAGAAAATGGATCAAAGTGTTTTATTTATTTATAATATTATTCTAAATAAATTACTACAAGCATAAATTATAAGCATATTAATAACTAAATTAATGAATAAATTAATATTATTTTTAAAAATATTTTGAGTGATTATGCAATTTTCTGATGTATACTAATAATAACAATCCTATACATATTAATTCAACTAAACTTTAGTGTAATATCTATATGACAGAATCTAACAGAATTGGCTTGTAGCTTAACTTTAAAAATTTTTTTGTTTTAATTTTAATGCTAGTAAAACATAATGCGAAAGTAAATTAGTGTTTAAAAACATGCTAAAAATAATTTTACGTATGGTCTGTAGTAGCTGCATCCATATCGACCACATCCATATTCATTTAACTTTTAAACAATAATACTACATTTATTTATAATGTGCTCTTCTTATATCCAAAGTACTGCAACACATACAATAAAATAATAAAACAAAACACTGAACCCAATTAATGTTCCTCCTAAGCAACAAAACCATTCCTCATAAATTCATACTGTGACTCTAAACAGTTTATGCACTAATGGATGTAAATCATATTTTTGATGGGTAAAAATGTTGATGGCGGTTCTCCAGAACACCATTAAAAAAACCCAACAGTACATAGTGTGACCAAAAAAATCATCTTTATATTGATTTATTCTAAGTCATCCCTGCATTACTAACACTGTATGTTTTTGAAAAGTGACGAAAAATGGCTTAATTACCCAGAGGTAACATATTTAAATACTAAAGCTGCTGTTACGTTACCTTTAAAAGTTGTAAAAGATCCTTGGCAGCTGATTGCCTGAGGAAGCACTGCTGGATGGCAGGATTTTGACTGGCTATAGATTCAAGCGCTGTGGCTGCCTTGACCTTAACAGGAATCTTCCTCTCTCGCAGGGCTTGCACCAGGGCACCGACCGCTCCTGCCTCACATATGAGCTCCTGGTTCTCCTGGTGACCCCGAGCCAGCTCTGCAAGAGCCAAGCAGGCCTCTTCCTGTAGTACTTCTGTCAGACAAAAACACAGCTATTTAATTTAAATGCAAATGAGCAAGACTCAAGAACTTCTTCTTTTGTGTTCTACAGAAAAAAAAAACAACAGGATAAAGTTTTGGAACCACATGAGAGTGAATCAAAATTACAGAATTGATCTATGATCTGTTCAGACATTTCACAAAACAGAGACTTGTTTTCTGTCACTACTGCATATTTTCCAGGAAGTAAACAGTACCAGAGTTCACAGACAGGAATTCAACAAGATGTGGAACTCCTCCAGCATGTGCAACAGCGGTTTGGTTGCAAGGGCTTTTGACGCATAGTGTACGGATGCATCTGACAGCATTTACTAGTACATCTTGGAGGTCAGAGGTCAGGAGCTTGACTACCAAGGCCACCCCACCCTAGACAAAAAATTTGGGGGCATTTGTTTAAAACAGATGTTTTAAGATCTTTACATGTGTATAGACAGCGTAAAAGTTTCTTGACTCACCAACTGAGCAATGAGGTTTTGGTGCTGTTCACTGTGTCCCGCCAGATCGGCCAGTATAACAGCACAGCGAGAGTGCAGCTCAGGCTGGTGGCCGCTGAGGAGCTTGATCAGCACTGGTACGGCACCATGATGCACCAGATCTTCACAGACTTTCGCATTCTCTGACATATGACACAGCACAGCTGTAGCCATGCACTGCACCACCAGTCTATCTGAACAAAGGAGACCCACCAGCACTGGAATACCTCCTGCAGTGCAGTGATTATTATTAGGCAGAAACATAATGCAATCTGCTAACATTACTCAATCTTCTAGCTCAGTGGTTCTCAAATGATTTTACCTCAGAACCCACTTTTTTTTTGTCAAGTGGCGATTCAACACAGTAGTTTCTTCAGGATTTATGAAGGTACATTTTTAAGACCAAGAAAAGAAAAATGATAGGAATAAATTGAAAACACAATATATCAATATGTTCTCTAAATGTAAATGTCTATTCAGCAAACAATGAGTTGTATTAGCAACACTTTAAATGTTATAAATACAACTTCCAACCAATCTCCATTATTTTTTAAAAACATTTTAGAAAAAAAATAGCTGGAATATCTCTGTTCTCAACTACTAGAATATGGTAATAACTTGTTTTATACATTCTGATCACAGAAAAGTGATGTTTTTCTTCAGTATTTTTGTTGTTCATCGGTGCAAATGTTTAAAGATTCATAAATCAAAATACATTTACTTGAGAAGCAAAATTACATAAGGTAAGAAGTCTTGTTTTCTATGAAAGAGATCAAAATAAATTGTGTTTATTATTGAAACTATAACAAATATACACAAATAGGCTTAAAAAAATCAACTTAATCCAAAGGGAAAGACTTTCTGCTCTGATTTAAGAGCTTTTTAAGGCCTTAATTTGTGGAAGGGTGAATTAAGACTTTTTAAAACCTTTTTAAGACCTGCAGAAACCTTGAGTACTAATATTGTTTACTCTACAAAAGTATAAAAATGCTTTTAGATTAAAATATTGTAGTAGGTTGCTGAATATGAGAAATATTCCATTAAATTGTATTAAAAATTATTTACATTGTAATTTTCCCGCTGTCAGAACAGTCATGTGACCAATTTTGGGGCCAGGACCTACCAGTTGAGAACCATTGTTCTAACATTTAGCTTTTTAAATAGCAGAAATGATGTAAAATGAGATGTATGAAATTAGCTTGCTTATCAAGACTTTACATATCTATGACCTGCTTTCATTATATCCTCACAGGAGGACTCAATGTTTACACAAAGAGCCTCAAGGCACCTGAGGGCCATCTCCAGCCGTCTGGTGTCCTGGCTCTGAATCATTTCTGCAGAAAAAAGATGGAGATCAGGCAAGTCATTAAATAAAAAAATTGTACTAATTATTAATTTAAATAAATAATTTGCTACTCATCTAAAATGTGGAATATTGTAATAAAAAATGTGTTGAAATTCTAAATGATAAGCTTAATGATTTCTGTCTACATACAATAAAAGTTTAGTTTTGACTGCTGACAATTTGGAATGCACATTTTAAATCTACAATATCATACCGACAAGAATCTTCCACACAGAAAGCCCATCCAAGTTCAGTTGAATGAGGTGTCTAAGGACATCTGTGTGAAAGTAAAGTGCTGCCAGGTGGACAGAGTTATTGCCCTTGCTGTCTTCCTCTCTCCAGTTTGCCCCAGTGGACAACAGGACGTCCAGAGCTTCCACTGAACCCGAGGTCGCCGACAATAACAGCGGTGAACTGCCATACCTGAAAAAAATAAACAATCATCTTGCATCTTTATAATCTGATTATAATGATGAAACCCTATTAAATAAATGCATAGAGTTCAAATGTTTGTGGTCAGTAAGATTAATTCTTTTGAAAGAAATTAATACTTTTATTCAGCAAGGATGCATTAAATGTATCATAAGTGGCCGTAAAGACTTTTATAATGCTTCAAACGATTTCTATTTCAAATAAATGCTGTTCTTTTGAACTTTCTATACATCAAAAAATGCAGAAAGGAAATGTATCACTGTTTACAACATTGATAATAATAAGAAATGTTTCTCTAGTACCAAATCAGCATATTAGAATGATTTTTGAAGGATCATGTGACACTGAAGACTGAACTAATGGCTGCTGAAAATTCAGCTTTGCCATGACAGGAATTAATTACATTTTAAAATATACCAAAATAGAAAACCGTTATTTTAAATTGTAATAATAATTCACAATATTAATGTTTGTACTGAATTGTTGATCAAATAAATGCAGCCTTGGTGAGACTTCTTTCAAAACCATTAAAAAATCTTCAACTTTTGAAATGTATACATTAAAATATATACATAAACATGTATATCCTTACAGTAAATTTAGTGCTAAAATATATCACGTACTCAGCAGTGGTCTTCATCTCCAATAAAGCAGGGTCTTTCCTACATAGCGCTTGAATACATGCCACTTGGCCGTAAAAGGCTGCAAAATGAATAGCCATCCAACTCCTCTTGTCCACAAGTTTGTAGTCTGCTCGCAGGGCTAGAAGACAGTTTAGGGATTCAAGGGAGCCACATTGTGCAGCGAGGTGCAGTGGAGTGAGCCCTAAAAGGGGAATAAATGTAAAAAAAACCCCACATCTTTAGACGCATTGAGCCAGGTTTTACATCACTGATGCTAAACACCACTGGTTGCATCAATTTTGCTTTTTGAAGTGGAGGTTTCACGTATTAAATAAAGCACAATAATAATAATAACCATACAGTTAGATGTGTTATACCAGGTTTGACATCATTGATAGCATTTTTTTTTGTCTTTTTCATGTGACCTTGATAAAAGCCCCTTAATAAGTAAAACATATTATTACAAAAAATATAGGCTATATAATGCATATGTAGATATTAAATAAAAAATATTCATATTGGTTGTCATTCTTTACGTTTGTGGTGTTTCTTTTTCTTTCAGGATATGACAGCTTTAATTATTCTTACCTGCTCCTTCTAGGAATGGACCTCCAACAACTGATTTTCCTGACAATAAAGAAAATGTAACGCAAGAACATATAGAAATGTCTGTAAGCTTTTAATGCATTTGTGTTGCATTGACCTGAGTTAGTGAATCTCTCGCTGCGTATCTGGTTGAGGTTGACTCCTGCTGCAGCGAGCTGGAGGATGATGTGTGATTGGTTGTTGGCTGCAGCGTGGTGAAGCAGAGAGAGACCCTGCTCATCAAGAACGTGCAGGTGGGACGTCGGGTTCCTGCGACTCAGTGAGTGAAACGCTGCACACATTCCTCTCTCTGCTGCTGCCTTCAGCCCAAATGCTACAGTCTGAGTTAGAAGCACATTTCCATGTTTAAGTACAGAGTATGTACATTGAGGGACTCTGAACCCAAAGTCTGAATTGATTGTCAGTTATTACCTTGCACTTTATGGCTTTTGTGTAACCAAATGTTTTCTTGAATTGCTCGTGTAGCTCGATGTCTGTCAAGGGCAGTCTCTTCCCTTTGAGGATTTTGATGGAAGTGTTTAAAGCCCCCCACCACTGAACCATGTTATGTTGAGGATAAAGCGACTCTAACTCAATGCAGATGACATTATAGCTGCAAAACACAAGTGTATGTTAGATGCTATAAAACGCAACATTTTAGGTGTACAGCATTTATTTCATTGAATATATAATTGCATGCATATATAATATAAACAGTGCTGACCTTTTCCCTTCGATCTCACTGAGTGGAATTGTAAACTGTGTTTTATAAGTGGAGTCCTGACGAAGTAACTCATAAAGGTAATTGGCGGCTTGAGTCTGAAGTGTTCTGAAAGCTACCTACACAAAAAAATGTAATATCTATTTAACCTAATTAAGAAAACCTGTTGTACACAATCTACTACATCAGATTTTCAACTTAGCTTTTGGTCATATAAACAACTGCACCAAAAATTGCATATTTTTACTCAGTTGGGGCCTCTGAATAAATCTGAGGTGTTTTTTCTTACTTAAGTATGAGCTCCATATTCTCCTATGTCTCCTATACTATATGAGCCATAAAAGCTTAAAAGTATTAAATACGATACTCAACAAAAGATTTCGTTTTTTTTTTCTTTTTCTAAAGGTTGAATAAACTGATCCATTCATTCCAAAATAAATAAATAAAATTATTTTGACTATTATTTTAGGCTTTACAGGGTTAATACCATAAATAATCTATTTAATACCCTAAAGTACATAGCAACAACCAATACTTTTCAAATGAAAGGGTCATTATTCATTAGATTTATATTTGTTTACTTGTTTACATTGCTTTGATTTATATTTTAAAAAATTTGTATGGTATACCCCTAGTTTGCATATATGGATCAATTTTATGGCATTTTTCATCTGTTGTTTATGTATTTAATTTGATATCTGCAATGTTAATAATAATAATAACAATAATATTGTTGTTATGTTATTATTATTTACGTTTGTTATTATTATTACATTTATGGTTGCATACTTTACTAACAACTAATTAAGTCAATTCTAGAGGGAAATAAACTTTACATTTTCTGAGTGTATTAAAGTAAGTATTAAAACTGAAAGTTGATTTTAAAAAGTGCTTTAGACTCATATCTCACCTTCATTTCCTCAGTGATGTCATGAAGAGGAGGAGTCCCCACATCAAATTCAATCCCTCCATGAAGGTGAAAATACTGATTCTGCTTCTGTGGAAAGTGCTTGCAGGCAAAGTCTGGTCCGAGAAGATGTGGAGGAACCTCTCGTTCTGTTTTCAGCTTATCATCTTTAAGCAAAAAAAACAAAACAAAGCAAAGCAAAATGCATTCACCAATGTTAATCCACCCACGTATTAATCAGACATAGCAGTGATCAAAAGACAATGCAAACCTGACAAAGGTGAAAGCATTTGAGAAAAATTAGGAATCAGCATCTTTTTCCTCAAGGATATCAGCAGGGGCACCAGGAATGTGATGAGTTTCAGGTAGACGAGGTCCCTGGAGACTTCTGCATTCCTCTCGAGGTGCTTTCTCACCAGAATAACGTGGTCTGACAGCCTTTTCTGTAGCCTCTGGTAGGTGGCCAGATCAATGTTGTCCTCAGTGAGTCGGACCACATCAGATAGGCTATGAGACGCCTCAAACACAAACAGATTTTGGTGCTGGCGGACAGAGGTCAGGTAGGCACTCAGCTTGATCAGGATGTTTTCTGAGTATTGTGAGAAGAGGTTCTCCTCCTCTGCACTGTTGGGTTCATAAGTTGGGTCTACATCCATGTTCTCCTTATAAATGTCCCGATAACATGGAACATCTGAGATGTCTGTTAAACCTGGTGATACAAATCAGTGTATATTTTCCATTTTCATTATATATATATATATATATATATATATAAAACATTTTTAAAGAACATTTTTGAAACGGTAAGAATTTTTTTTTAAATGGTATTTTTGCTATTTCAAGCAACCTAACACTAAAATAGTGTTTGTAGTGATTGGTAACTATAAAAAAACCTTACAAATGACATTATTACTTTCACATCTTTCTTTGTCTGTTCTAGATTGAAATACTTCGTATTTTACCTGCATTGAGGAGGAACTCTGTGAGCACATCTTTCTTCGTTTGAGGAACACCATCTGAATCCACGGCCATTATGGACCTCCATAACTCAGAGAAGCGTATTCGTTTTTCTCTAGAAATGTAACTCCCGTGCCAGAGAGCCTTCATGGTATAATCTATGTTTATTAGTATTTGACCGACTTTTGTATCGTAATATGCTGGTGGTAGCTGGCAGGTGGAGCTCTGGTCATAGTTGGGTACCAGACTGACGACGGGAAGTTGGTTAAAACCATATATTCCCACAGTCAGCTCCCTCACAATCTGGTGGACCATTCTGTAATCCAGGGGCAAACTCGAGTCAAAGGGAGCCAGAAAAATGATGTTGGGAGCTAATATGTTCCTCATTTGTCTGATGATGCCAGCAGGTGCATCCACCGGCAGGTTGTGTTCCTCAGCACTGAGCAACCAGTTACAGGAGGTCAGGCTGAGCAGTTCTTGCAGATCTTTGCGGTCATATTTCTGAAGTAAAGACTGAGCGGTTAATGCAGCACGAACAGCCTTCTCGCTGCTCTGATCTGATGGGATCGCCATCAAAATTTCATCCGTTTTTTTCCGATACAGACGATATGAGTGCGGTAAAATGAAGGTAATTAATTCCCTTTCAAAAATACTATTAAGGTTCCCCTCAAAAGATTGAGTTGTCTGATTGCATTTGTGAGTTTGAAGAGCGTTGCTCTTAGCAACCAGTGACGCACATGGACGGTTCTGCAGTTCTTCAAATTAACCAATAGATGGCGCTGTTGCACGCTTTCGCGGTCAGGTCAGTGCAACATGTAGGATTAGCTCGTCATTTGTTTATTTTTTTATTATTGTTAGTTTATTTAACGGTCCAGATCACATTAATACACTGTAAATGCGCCAGAGGCTATTTTTATCTGTAATCAATGGACTGAATGTTATAAAATTCCCTTAAAAACAAATACAAAGTGTAAAGTAAAATTACAACAAATTATTAAAATTATGGTAAGCAAAAAAAGCAAAAGCACAATAATAAATCATAATAAGAGAAAAGTAAGAACCAACAAAACAAAAGACTCGTCTGCGTTTAACCAATTTTCACAGTTCAAAATTCATCTTATATATAATTAATTACTATATTTATTAAAGGGGTCATATGATGCGATTTCATTCTTTCCTTTCTCTTTGGAGTGTTACAAGCTCTTGGTGCATAAAGAAGATCTGTAAAGTTGCAAAGACTAAAGTCTCAAATCCAAAGAGATATTCTTTATAAAAGTTAAGAGTCAGCCACACCCCGCTACACATAAACACATTTCATTACACCAAATACACAAAATAATGTTCTTTTTAGCAGCATCATATGACCCCTTTAAATCAATTATTAAATTAAATATATTATATCATTATTATGTATAATTGAATTTTCACAAAAATATACATGAATAAAAAACAAAAGCAAATGTGCAGACGTTATGTTACACATAACTAGGAATGAAAAGCACCAATAAATAAATAGGATAAAATAAAAAGTAATACAAATTTATATTACAACTCGACAAAGTATATAGCATCCTTTAACAAAATTAATTAAACCGATTCGCGTAAACGATTTCGACTTCCTATTTCTTATGTTTAAACAACAAATAAAAAACAGCACAACTAGAGCTCCTTGATAAACGCCCCTATCTGGAGCGTCTCGTTACGTAATTAATATTCATGAGCTAAATAGGTTTCGCGGATGTGTGCAAGGAGTGCTTTGAAAACGCTGTGGCAAGTACTGCGCATGCGTGGGTCAGACTGAACAACATACAGCTACCTTTGCCCAGAAAGCGATCTTGGCTTAACCCTCCGAAAGTGTACAACTTTACAGTTTTAGCAACTTATTTAAAATCACATGCTGAGAAGAGCTGTTGTCACTTTTTGATTTTCAGCTGACAATGAAAGCTGTTATTTTAGCTGCAGGTTATGGAACAAGACTGCAAAGAGACATCGAGAATGACACAACTGGGAATTTCAAGCATCTAGGTGGCATTGCAAAGCCGCTGCTTCCTGTTGGTTCATGTGCGCTTATCTCACACTGGGTTAAGGCACTGACCAAAACACGATGTGTGGACACAGTCTATGTGGTTGTGAGTGCAGAATAACTATTTTCTTTTAAATATATGACCATATCGAGCTTTTACAGTCATAGTGTTTGACTTGCATGATTATGATAAATTGTACAATCTGTTGAACAGACCAATGAACTTTACCATGAAGCATTCCAGCAGTGGGCTCAAGAATTCCCCAATGTTAAAATCATAAATGATGGTACAAGAAGAAATGAGGTGAGCATCATGAAATGGAGCGGTTTGTGAATGTGAAATATAATATTTAATTGTTAACTGTCTCTGCAGGACAGACATGGTGCTGTTGCCTGTCTTCAATTGACGGTCAAGTTGTGTGCTGTGGATGACCACTTACTAGTTATCGGAGGGTATAACCAGCATCAGATTAAATAAGGGAAATGTTTGAAATTGCTTTAAAATGAGAAAAATTATTATTATTTTTTTTCATTTTGCAGCGATACTTTATTCAAAGAGGATTTCAGCCTGAGGAAATTCACAGAGAGGTTCTTCGAAGTGCAAAATAAAGACAAAGAGAGCAACTTAGTGCTGTCATACCAATGCAAGGATGAGGGTAAGCAGAACAATATTTTTTGACTTTGCTAAACACATGGTCACTAAATTTTAAAACCATTATTATATCATTTCCACCTTCAGAAACATCCAAATACGGGATTCTGGAGTTGGATGAGGACCTTAAAGTACAGTGTATGAAGGAAAAACCTCTCTTGTGTGAAACAAGTTCACGTAATGCAGTATGTTTTCTTTTGTATTGAATGATACAAGATGATATTTCAGTACTATTTGTCCTTATTATCAGAGTCAATATTTTTAATGTGTTGTCCTTGCTTTGCAGTGTCCTTGCTTTTACTTGTTTTCACAAACCTCACTTCCGCTTTTGGACATTTTTCTCAATGAGAAGAAGGTACAGTTTATCTATATTTATTTAGCTGTTATCAGTCATGTTATTTTTTTTTATGTAACTCTTCTCCATGCAGAATACACCCATTGAAGAGTGGGATGCGCCAGGGACCTTTCTTTCATGGCTCATATTAAGGTTACTTACGGGCATATAATAAAGCATTGTGTTTTTTTCAATGACATTCAGTGACATTAATAACTCTGTTTATTTTAGGAGGCCTGTGTACGTGCACAGGATATCTGGTCGATTTGATGTGGGAAATCTTCCATCATACATAGAATGTGACAAATACTTCAGGAACCAACTTCAAAAGCCTTCTGTTTATTTAATGTAGTACAAACATGTAATGACATTCAGAATAAAACTGGCCATAAATTTTTGTTTTTTTTGTGAATTATTGCCATAAATGGGTTAATTGTACTCATTCCCAATGCCCCAAACCAATCATTTAAGGAGTATATTCATATTAAAAAGAACAGAACCAGAAAAGACAACTGTCAGAATATTAAATTATGTAGTGACAAGCCTTTTGCACTTATCCGAGGCCTTCTCATGGTTGTTCTCTAACTTGGCGATTCTGGAACCGAACTGCATGGCTCTCTTTGGCAAGAGAGCAGAGAGTCCCAATCCCAACTCAACAGCTGCTAACCTCAGTAACAGCTTTTCTCCAACTCCTCTAGGTAGAGACAAGTCAGCCTTCTCCGACACAGGTAGTCCATTAAAGAAACTGACTACATCTTCATCCAAGTATGGGAATCTGAGATAAAAGAAATAAATGTATTATGTACAATACTATAGCATTTAATGTTTGGTTTAACCTTAAATATTCTTTAAGCTGTAAAGTGTAATTCTTGCCTGGCCTCTTTTCCATGGTCCCCAATGATTCGGTCATCCCTTCCAAGATTTCTTGAGGATATTCGTCCCAGTTCCATAGCCAGCTCTCTGATGAGTCCTTCCAGTCCCGAGTTCTTAAAACGCACCCTGTGTCTGGAGTATCCCGCCAGCTGTTCATCTGCCCCAATGCCAGTCAAAACCACCTGCGAGAAGAGGAAAATTTTATACAGTGTGACCTAGGTTTTACATTAACATCAAGTTTTCATTCAGACGTAATTCAAGTGCAAACAGAAAAAAACAAAGTTACCTTAGCTTCTGAAGTATAAAGTTCTTCAACACACTCATTTATGACTCCAATTCCTCTGGCGGCAAACCAGACGGCACATCCAAGGCTGTCATCCAGAACAGTGTCCAAAGGGTGCACTAAATGGCAGATGCATTTCTGTCGCATTTCCTTAAGCTCGTCTTGATTTACATTAATCTCGATAAAGTTCCACTGGCGCTTTGGACTGAGGTTTTTTAGTTCTTGCAAACCAGCTCTACTAGTTATTCTGTCTGGCACATCAAAGCAGTTAAAGCTCTGCTGATCCGACTGTGTATTATCTGCATCACAGTCTTTCTTCTTATTTTTCCCTTTCTTCAAAGACTTGGGAGGCACTTTTCCTTCTTGGATTTTGAAAGCAACATTGAGAAGGTCAATGGGTTTGTCTGCAGAGATGTGCCTATCAGCAAGGGCAGCTAATATCATTGAATCAATTCCCCCAGAGAAAAGAATGGCAATATCAGCTTTCGTATGATTCAAGGGGATCGCCAATTCATCTTGAGCAGGTAGGTACCGTACTCTCTTACGGACAGCCTCACTTAGAACGTCAATGAGTGCGCTAACCATTGCTTTCTTTTTAGAGTTTGTTAGGAATTCTTTCAGATTTTCAACAGAGGTTTGAGAAACATTCTGATCTTGTTCAGTTTTAAGTGATGAAATGGATGTGTTCATTGGACAAATAGGGGAGGTCAGGTAAAGTCCTGAACTATTTATGTTTACAGAGACAGATCTGGGAAGACCTTCGCATTTCAATTCCGGACTTTCATTTGGCTCTTCGTCACGGTGCGAAACCCATGGATAAAGTTCAAATATAAATGTCCCTAGAGGTGAAGAGTCCGTTAGGTCAAACCTGTACACTCCACTAGGTGGTACTTCCTGCCATTGGGACTGAATGTTATCTACTGGCAGGGAAGCAACTGATGAAAGTGTGAAAGATGTTCTTTCAGGATTGAATTTCCAAAGAAGACTTCTTCTTCCAAAAAAGTCTCTCCCAAACCAGATACAGTGCTCTACTTTTTGGTAATATATAAAGGCTCAGGGTCCTTTGAGTTGTGATAGTAAAGCTACTATATCTGAGGAGCACTGCGCCATTGACAGGTTAT
>NW_015549703.1:717876-721408 GCF_001515605.1 Sinocyclocheilus anshuiensis | reverse complement strand
ATGGAGAACAACTTTGGTGTCATTTTCTCCCAGATCTACTCTCAGACCACCGAATACCTCTCCATTCCAGAGAAGCATGTTTCCATTGGCATCTTGAAGAGGCTGGGGTGTCAGGCAACCTCTCATGTGAAGCACATGTGCAGAGAACAGGAGACTGCAGGTTGAGATTGTTTCTGTAATGTCCCAGCTAGAGCTGGGCCCTCTGTGTTTGAGATTTTCATGGACATGCTTATCCAGTGGATCATGTGGTGTGGTCAAACTCACCACACAGCAGATCCCACACATGATCTCAAGGCACTATATATCTTGATATTCTTTTCTCATGTTATCCAGATCCTCTATAAGAGACAAGATGCTGGCTGTATTAGGAAGCACTAATGGTACAACTACTATTTATATTTGTCATTTATGATTCATTATTTATGAATCTTACTTTTACAAGCGCTAAGGATCTTCTCCTTTGTCTGCCAGGAAGAATATATTGCTGTTGGGCTGCTGGGTGTACACTCTCTGTAAGAATAAGCTTATGTGTACCAAAACATGATTTACTAGCAAATCTACAAATGCCTTGTCCAAATACCCACACTTGCAGTCTTGGCCATTTGAGAGTGTATGCGCGTGACAGGAAGTAGGCCTAAGTGTGCAAGACTGTCCTAGGTCTTTCACTTTGAATGGGCATGACGCCTCTGATACTATTATTACATGTTAACGTTACCGTTTAAACTTTAAACATTTAAAGTGTTTTTCATAATATAGCCTATGGTGTTCTGTAGGAGCTGTGTAAATTGCAATTTATTTTTTGTCATCTATAATTGAGTGACAGCATCTGCTACTCCAAATGTAGAATGACCCATATGACAGACTAATTATTAATATAACAAGACGACATACATACCCTGTTTTTCTTCAAATTGCTCAACTCCTCAACAACAATCTTTTGCTCGGTTATCTGTGAATTAATTATTAATTGAAAACATTAATGTGCTAAACGTACTGTAATAGTGACCACATCATAAAGTTATGATTATTACATTATTCAAGCTATACAAAATATTTTGATAGGAAACCTTCTTGTTCAGCTCCTCTTTTTGTGCGCGCTTTTCTTGAGCTCCAGGTTCCGTTCGCTGGATGTTTTTAGAGGACATTTTATATCAAAACGCTTCGGATGATTTAAGGAAACATTTCCACATGCAAGTGGCTCGTTCGTCGTACACGAATGACGTAAGCGGGAGAGCAGACAGCGGCGCTTTAAAATTACGTCACGTACGTGTTTACTAAATCATTAAATGCTGTAATGTTAGAAGATAGCTACAAGAGACTGGAGCATTTTAACAAATAAATGTGAAAGAATGAGTATGAGAGACTGTATGGTTTAAATACAGGTAATGTGCCTAGAAAAATAAGATGTCAATTGGCAAAAATAACAGCTCAGATAGGTCAAAAGCAAAAGGGTTTTGACAACCTAACAGCTGATATCTGTCTGAAACTGAGGTCACACTTTATATTAGGTGGCCATAACTACGATGTACTTATTGTGGTCACATTGTATTGCAAAACACGTTTGCTGCTATTGAGGTGGGATATGGGTAAGGTTAGGAACAGGTTTGGTGGTTTGGGTAGGTTTAAGGGTGGGTCAAGGTGTAAGGGATGGGTCAACAGTGTAATTATAAATGTAATTACAGAAATTAATTACAGATGTAGCTACATATAGGTATTTTTAAATATATAAGTACAATGTAAAAACATGTATGTACACAATAAGTGCATTGTATCAAATGATTAATTTAAATGTAAGTACATAGTAGTTAAGGCCACCTAATATAAAGTGGGACCGAAACTGTTATTATCTGATACTATCCTATCTGATTTCCTACCATACTTGAAGGTAGACAAAAATAATGCATATAATAACTCTTAGTGTACCACATCCACTTATTAAATATCCACTAAATATTTTTGTTGCAAAATAAAATCTGATTGCTATATGAAGCTGATATTATCTGATACTATCCTTTCTGATATCCTACCACACTTAAGGGGGGGATTAAAAAAATGTACATGATTACATAACTCTTGCTGTACGAAACATCTTATCCAAAACATATCCAAATATTTTTATTGCACTTTAACAGAGAGGTTATGTCAAAGCACATTTTTGCATTTTAACCTTCAAAGGGAAAAAAATATAGTCAAAGCTGACAGGATTTTACTGTCTTATTGTAAACAATTTAAATCCATCAAATACAAGTATACAATGGAGCCTTTTGACTTTTTCTCCCACAACACTAAATAGTCAACAGGTACAATCCTAAATCCAGGATCCTGATCCATGAGGTCATCGCTTGTGATGACAAAAGGTTTTGTAACACATCCCTGAAATGTATATATATACATGTATTGACAATATAGGTCAATATATAGCATTATACATCCAAACAGATTTTAGAATATTTCACACCCAGTGACCCACCAAAACAGCTGATGTCTAGATTATATGATTTCCTACAATACTTGGGGGGGTATTAAAAAAATTAACATTATTAACATATCATAACTCTTGGTGTACATGACGTACTTAGCCAAATATTTTGTTGCCCTGTAACTGGAGAGTTTTACTCAAAACATGCTAAAGCACATTGTTTGCATTTTAACCTTGAGGGGTAATAAGTTTAGTCAAAGCTGACCGGCTTTTACTGTCTTACTCTAAAAATGTGTTGAATCCATTGGATTCAAGTAGTATTTAGGGTACACTGGAGCCTTTTGCTTATTTCTCCAGCAACACCCAACATCCACAATCTTAAATGCAGAATCCTTATCCATGAGGTCACCGCTTGTGATAACAAAAGGTTTTATAACACTTTTAAAATGCACATACCTGAAATGACACTGAGACAAAAAACATTTTGTGATTTAGTTTTGATCAAGATGGTTAAATAAACAAATTTCCAGTACCTGTCAAATAAGTAGAAGGATAAAGATGTTTTTGTTGTTGTAGGTTCATATTTGCAGGTCATACTGACCCTAACTAGTTTTAATACAAATCATCAAATATCACACTATGAAAAACAGTAAATAGTAACCATTGCAAATGGTATACAGAAACACACACACACACACACACACAAACAAAATAAATTAGATAAAACTGTATTTAACAAAGTTTAGCATTTTCTAATTGTATTGTTATTTACACAACACAAATATACTCTATACAGTAATTATAGCCTATACTTTTTTGAAAAAATTATTTGATGTTTGTAAGAGGATCTTTACTAATGGGCTTATGATTTTGCATTTTAGGCTCAGTTCAAACACAAATTATGTGCTTTTTGCAAGTGTAATAGTTGAAAGCGTAATGTTTAGTTGATTTTTTTTTTTATTCATATCGGGTGTACTTTCACCCTTGTTGTGTAGTTAAGCTGGTTTTTTGAATGTGCTATAAAACGGGAACATTTCCAGGGACAAGACACCAAAAAGAGGAACATTAGGTAACCCTAAAAAAGATCCCTCTACTACATTATTTTTTTAATGT
>NW_015549703.1:711853-717445 GCF_001515605.1 Sinocyclocheilus anshuiensis | reverse complement strand
TTTTTTTTTTATTCATATCGGGTGTACTTTCACCCTTGTTGTGTAGTTAAGCTGGTTTTTTGAATGTGCTATAAAACGGGAACATTTCCAGGGATAAGACACCAAAAAGAGGAACATTAGGTAACCCTAAAAAAGATCCCTCTACTACATTATTTTTTAAATGTTTGTCATTATTCTCTGACAATATTCACAGAATACAAAAAAATATCTTTAGATTGTTTGGTGGGACCAGAAAACAAACAAACATAAATCTCTAATGTCTGATCAAAAACTGTCTGATGCATTGTACAGGCAAACTATATTTTAAGATTTGAGTCATTGCAAGTACACACTAGATGTGCACTTAATTATTCAGATATTAAAAGCAAGCACCTAGAAGTCATTTTAATCTGTTGTCTGTTGCGCTAAACATAGAATCCATTGGTTTTGTTAATCATTCCTATTTTTAATACCAGTTAGATCCCACTCTCCTGTTTCGTAAACTACTAACCTCATTCATGACACCAAAAACCTGCATTTACTGAATTACAGTGTTTGTGTTTGTGGTCCTGTTGATTGTGCATTAGCCCCTGTGCTTCACAGTTCTGTTGAAATGTGTGGTCACTCATGAAAGGCTTAAGTGTTAAATCACGTAGACAGTGTTTACTTGTGTGTTTCCACCTCTAATATCACAAACACACTAGTTTGTTTGGGTTCAGTCATGGTCATATACTCCTGTATTGATTCTAGACACCTGTGTAAAGTCTGGATCCTTATCAGATGAAAAGCTGTCAATATCCAGGGTTACTAAATTTGTTGGTAAAATTCCTCTACTGATTTGTGAGGTCAAAGAAAATGTTAAAAATTCTAGATGTAGACCACAAATATGTGTTTTCCGCCTTGACAGCCATTAAAAGAGCCTAAATATTGTTGCTGTATAGTTTGATAACAAAAAGTCAACAGTAGAGTGTCAGATTATTTCATTTTATTGATGTGTGATTAAATGTAGATGTAAATGATATGAGCAAGCAAGGTGTAAAGCTCATTGTCATGTTATGAAACCAACAGAGTGATAGAGAACAATACCAAGTCTGTGACCTGAGTAATCTGGTTCCATGTCTCAAATTTCTGTGGATAGGATGGTTCTGTGTGCAACATGACTCAGCTTTGAGCCTTCTGTGAATGGGAGGTTCCTAATCGTCAGACTTTTTAATCAAGCCCAAAACCAGTATTAGATGTTGCTTTGTCATTCCATGCAAATACTGCAGCAAACAAATGTGAAAACCACTAACAAAGAGGCATAACGACACAATCCTCTGTGTTTGTTATGTGATTAAATGTGACATATCATTGCATCATGTTATTACTTAAAAATAACCAAACGGAGCAAAGCATTACTTCACTTTTTATGCATTATCTTGTAAAAAAATAAATAAATAACGATACAAACAGATATAAAAACATGCCATGGGCTTCTGCATGGACATTGTTAAATGAAGAACGTCCACTCAGACTATCAAATATAAAAGACTGAAATGCACTCTCATGTTTATGCAATAATTGGGTTGGAGAAGTGAGTGTGAGTGTGTAATAAAGCAACTTTCCTTCAAACCAAAAGCAGAAGGCAAAACCGTGTTCCTGGTCATACATAGCTTTTTAAATAACTGTAGATTTGGGGTTTTCTACTATTTCACATTATGTTTGTTTCAGTGCTCAAATGCTGTGTGTTAATACTGACACTAAGCACTGACCTGAATAGAATAAATCGGAATACTATTGGGAAGAGCCATTCACTGCCAAGCTGTTGCGAAATAGCTGTCATTGATCCAAAGTGCAACTCAGTACAGTGAGAAAGAAAACGTCTAGAGCTGATTGTGAATGTTGAAAATAAAATAAATCAGTCTCTCTATCTCTCTATCTATCTCTCTATCTATCTATCTATCTATCTATCTATCTATCCATCATCCATCCATCCATCTAAAAAAAATTTGCACTGATTTTATGTAACCTCTTCTGTTTATCATGGCCTGTGTTGTAAAATTTCCTATTGACAGAGATGTACTGTGCACCATTTAGGCCCACAAGTCCCAACAGAACACCCATCAAAGCATGTCATGGTGACACATAAAAAGATTGTCTGATGCTAAGAGTAGTGTTGATACTTATATGGGATTTTAATGGCATACCAATTGAATGATAAACAAAAAAATTTATTATGTAGTGTAGTGAGCACTGGGTTGTATTTAACCCAGCATTTTTTAGAGTGTATTGTTGACCCTTATCTTAATGTATGCTGTTTCGCTTTCGGTTTGTTCACTTAACCAACATCTATAGCATATATCAAGCATTACATTTTACTTTGAAGGACAGGACTCACAAAAACATAATTTAAAAGGGGATTAAACGGGGTGTTTGGAATCATGTAAAAGGCACTTGTGGAGAGACAAACATTTGTGACAACTAGCCCCGTCTCCCATAATGTAACATGTAGGCTATATAGGCTTTATATTTTAGCCATATTTATATTTTTGCAGAATCATGATTTTGACCTTGTTAGACAAGCTCGTGTTATTAAATATGTTTGCTGTGTCACCGAAACTGGTTCTGTCTTTGTTGACCGCAAAAGGCAAGGGGCGGAGACTGGAGTCTATTATCGCAATATATTAGCAGCAGTCTGTCCGGAGGGCTGTGTGGTAAACACGGTGCTCGGCTGCGTCCGTGAGCGCGGGTCTGGCCCTTTCGGGATTTATGTTTTTACACATTTAGTCGTTCTAGAAGAGGCTATTTCTCTCCAACTTCAGCTACAGTGATAGCTAAGTTTGGAGAGGAGAGAAGGGAAATATTCGTGATTTTGCGCAGGAAATATTTGCAGCGAGGATTTACTTTTCTTCTTCAAATACAATCGATTTTCAACGCACAATGGAGAGCGCTGCATCTAAAAAACCTTGCTGTGGTAAGTGTTTTGCGAATTTGTTTGCCAGTGCTGTGATATGTAAGAAGTGCGCCTTCGGCTTGACCAAAATAATAAATAATCTTGCACTTGAATTTCTGTCTTTTCAGAAAGAGTCGGCGAATTCTTCAAGTCTGCGAAATTCCTCATTTACCTCGGACATGCCCTGTCAACATGGGTAATCTGTGTTTGACAGCCCGTCCTTTTTTTTTTATGTGTCAGTCACAATAACAAAACAGAGAACTATATTTATTTATTTGCATATGTTGCATATATGTTATTATATTTTACTATATTTAATTTTTATTTTGCATATAATTTTTATATTGTATTTAAATTTTAGATTTTTACACACACACGGTCTGAATACTTTCCGTACCCACTGTAGATAGATAGATAGATAGATAGACCTTTAATCCCTTTTATTGTGTCTCTTTAATTTTTTTCTCTTTCACTGAAGGGTTAAATTCCTCTTTTTTTTTTAAATCAGGTAAATTAGACTTTTTTCATGACATCAGAGTGACCATTTGAAGATCAGAAATGTCATTAATTTTACTCCAAAACATATGTTATAAATGTTTTAACACGTATGTGCATATACATAAATATATGTATGTACACAAAAACACACAATACGTACACACATAGATATCTATTACATTATACAGAATATTATGTGCATTATATATTTTTATTAATGTTGTCTTATATAGATGCATATCCATACCAGCTAATATAAGCTGCCAAATACTTATGACAATTAATTCTTTTGCATTAACCCTATAAAACTACAGTGATATTTCAATCACAGAATTATTTTGACTGATGATCATTGTGTCATTATGTTACAGGGGGATCGGATGTGGAATTTTGCTGTAGCTGTGTTTTTGGTGGAGCTGTATGGCAATAGTTTACTCCTCACAGCCGTGTATGGACTGGTGGTTGCGGGGTCCGTCCTCTTACTGGGTGCTATTATTGGTGACTGGGTGGACAAAAACCCCCGGCTGAAAGGTAAATATGGCAAAGCTCCAAACACAGAGCATGCAGAATTATTGTGCAACCTGACACATTGCTGAGAGCATGCATCAGTTCTCATTTGATTATGGCAATTATTCCTACATTTTTTACTGAGTCTGGATTTCTTTCTCAATTTCAGTGGCGCAGACGTCTTTAGTTGTCCAGAACAGTGCTGTCATTCTTTGTGGTGTCCTTCTGATGGTCGTTTTCCAGTTTAAAGTACAGCTTACTACCTTGTACAATGGATGGTTGCTGGTGAGTATTTCAAAATACGTGACAGTTTGCTTCCTAGTAAAACTCTGACACTATTCATCAGTATTTGCTGAATGTGTAAATAGTTCTCCAAAAGCACTCAGAACTGATTTAGATGTATGTACTAAGAAAGAAAGTCTTAATTTCCAAGAGCAGAAGCCTCTTGCTGCAGTTCTTGGTGGCCTCCAGTTTTGTTTTTGCTCCATTTTTATGCAAATGGTTTCACTCTGAATTTGCCTCGCTGTTTAAAATGTTTGGAAAAAAAAGTTTTTTTCTCATAGCTGGCAGTGGCAAACAATCTCCTTATAACAGGATATTCAGTTATTTCAAGCTTTTCAATCATTTCTAACCTATATAGGAGGTAATGTCATCTAAAACATACAGCTCCCTTCTTTTTTCTGCATGGACTCAACTTAAGCTCGTGCTACTGAAACATGACACCTTGATAACAAAACGGTGACATGCTGTCAGCAGAATTCAGGGTTATCATGCGAGCAGAAAGCATGTTGCTTGCTCAATATTAGTCCTTTGAGTCTGTTAAAGGGCTGGAAAGCTTTAACTTTAAATACACAATAACAAACAAAACCTGCTGTTTGTCCCGGTGTCACTGAGGTCGAGAACCCATAGAGCAGACAAAATGGGACTCGTTCATTGAACCGTTTTCTGTTCTGGACTGTTCCTGAAAATCAAGTCAAGCTTTTTATGGAAGTGGACTAACAACAAATAATATTTGCTGCTATTTTAAACACAGTGACATATTTTTTAATTACATGTTCTTTGACATTGCAGACTTCATGCTACATTATGGTCATCACCATTGCTAACATCGCTAACCTGGCCAGCACAGCTATGTCCATCTCCATCCAGAGAGACTGGGTTGTGGTTGTGGCTGGAGATGATCGGAGCAAATTGGCAGGTCAGGATGTGGAATGTTTCACCTTCTTTAATGTTCATTACAGTGGCCCAAAAAATATTTGGACAAAACTTAAAATGTATCAACTTCATCCCATTAGATAACAAGGTCACACTTTATTTTAAAGGTCCCATATTGTCAAAACTGAAATTTTCTGGCTTTTTTCATGATAACTGAGGTCTAGGTGCTATGTAACTACCATATACGTTTCAAAACAGTCAGTCCACAGTAAAATTTACACAGCCTGCTTAAAGTAGCTGTGATTTTTCACGAACCGTTGTGACTTCCGTAAAAAGTTGACATCAGAACTACACAGTCACTGCCTTCAGTCACCACCCCGAGCACCGCCCACCGTCCCACTCTCCTTTTGCCAAACCCCAGACAACATCGCGGAAACATGTCGAAAAGGTTAACTTTAACCACGAAACCAGATCGGCCGACCTGTAACGTTACACTCTCACTCAAAGGATGGACGATCTGA
>NW_015549703.1:705151-711791 GCF_001515605.1 Sinocyclocheilus anshuiensis | reverse complement strand
ATTGTCAGTTTGTTGTTTTATACACATGCACACAGACATTATTTCATACACGACATAGTCGTGAGATGCAAGAAACATAGACATATGGCAAGAAATCTGTAGACGCGCCCATAACAACAAAAGACTATACTTTATTGAACCTTTTCTGATAAGAAGTGTGCACTGCAAACGCGAGCATTTTTGACGTTCGTTTCTGTCCAGTCTGCTCGTTTTATCACGTTTAACCACAGCTGTCGTCGTTTTTTTGTCTGGCAGTGGCAGCAGATATGCGATCAAATTTCTAATTTGAGGCTGTATTACGTCGATTCTGGCACCCAACATCACAACAAGATGATATTTTAAGCTCCTTATGTAGCTGAATCTGTGCTGGTTTGAATGGGCCGCCTCCAGTTTCCCTTGTTTTGCTGCCTCCAGCTAGCGCCGTGCCGTCGGCTGACCCTAGTTACCTGTGGTTGGCCTGGCCGTGCGTCACTCAGAAAACAACAGGCCAATCAGAAGAGAGGCTCATGAATATTAATTAGACAGGCCAAAATCGACCTGTTCTCAGCAGAGCTCCTGAGAGGAGCTGTAAAAATATATTGAGATGGTTTTTGGTACTTATACCGCAAATATATATTCTTAAGGACATCAAAACCTAAAATAAAACACCAGAAAGGTGTAAAATATGGGACCTTTAAGGTCCAATTCTCGCTATTAACAAACCATTAACTATGACTTTTAATAATAAAAATAAAAATAAACTACTAATTTGCTGCATATTAGTAGTTAGTAAGGTAGATGTTAAATTTAGGTATTGAGTAGGATTAGGGATGTAGAATATGGTCATGCAGAATGTGCTTTAAAAGTACTAATAAACAGCCAATATGTTATTAATAGGCATGCTAATAAGCAACTAGTTAATAGTGAGAATTGTTCCCTATACTAAAGTGTTACGATAGCAAAATATCAAATAAATTTTAACCAACTAGTCTCATGGTGGTTTTAAGTAGATTTATAAAGTCAGTTCATCACATTAACTATAGACTTGTAGTTGAGGAAAACTCATAAAATACATTACAACGCCATCAATCATCTTATCTTTATAGCGTGCTTGCATCAGCTGTCAGTCCTTATGACTCTCATTTTAAACCCATCAATGTACCTAGTGAACCCGGTAACCTACAGGAAATCCATGAAAGTTAGCACATAGCCACAATCTTTTTTTTCTTTTTCTTTTGTTCAGCATGGACACATTAGTTTGATCAAAAGTGACTAGTGAATACACTTGTTACAAAAATATTAAGCAGCACAACGGTTTTCAACACTGTTAATGATAAAAAATATTTATTGAGCACCAGATCAGTATATTAGAATGATTTCTGAAGGATCGTGACACTAAAGACTGGAGTAATGGCTGCTGAAAATTCAGCTTTGTCATCACAGGAATAAATTTAATTTGAAAATATATTAAAATAGAAAATTGTTATTTAAAATTGTACAATATTACTGTTTTTCATAAAATCTAAAAATAAAATATTTGCAGCCTTGGTCAGCATAAGAGATCAGAATATGTCCGTTTTTAACAATTATACTCCCTTTTGTTTTCTATATTTCTATTTTGTTAGATATGAACGCAACTGTAAGAATAATCGACCAGTTAACCAACATTCTGGCTCCAATGCTTGTGGGCCAGATCATGGCATTCGGCTCCCATTTCATCGGCTGTGGTTTTATCTCGGGCTGGAACCTGTTCTCCATGTGCTTGGAGTACTTCCTGCTTTGGAAAGTTTATCAGAAGACTCCAGCACTTGCCTTCAAGGCAGGACAGAAGGACGCTGATGACCAAGAGCTGAAGCATCTCAACGTACAAAAAGGTTAGTAATTCCTCTAACTTTTCTGACACTCCCAATTTTATAAAGTATTACTTTTTTTTAAAGTATTACAGACAAAATCCAGTGTTTTGTGTAGTGAGCACATTTGGATGTGTTAGACTATTATCTAACATAAGATTAAGATAATATAAGTATGCAATATTAATCTGCCTTAAAACACTTATTTTCACCTGCCTCACTTTGTGCACAACCCTGTTACCTATTGGTTTTCTCCCATTACCAAAAAATTTACATTCCTTAAAATTGTGACACCCTGGAAGTAAATCATCAATTTAATCAATAAGTTACTCAACGTGTAGTGGTCACTGCACTTGTAAACCTCAACCATCTAACCATATTACTAAAGTTTTTTTAAAGATTTTTTTTATTTTATTTTGACTAACAATAAACCAGCATTTGTGGGTTAGTTCTTTTCTTCCTTTTTGGACAAATTTTGTAGATTAAGCACATTAATTACATTTTTTAATAGTTCCAGAATCAGATCCTATTTTGCACCCAGTTTGTGGAAAGTACTGTTCATTGCGCAATTCAGTTTTTGAAACAATTCTGACAAAAAGAGTGACATATCCACTTATATTTATGACTCAGTCATTTTACTTTTGTGGTTTTTATTTCACTGTTGCAGAGACTGGAAATAGTGAAAACCCAGTTGAAGGCTCCCAGTTAATGAATGAAACCGCTGAGGTGAAGAAGAACACCAGTTGCTGCTACCAAATGACAGAACCCATCCGCACCTTTAAGGATGGCTGGGTGGCCTACTACAACCAGTCCATCTTCTTTGCTGGAATGTCTCTGGCTTTCCTCTACATGACCGTTCTGGGCTTCGACTGCATCACCACGGGCTACGCTTACACTCAGGGCCTGAACGGCTCCGTGCTCAGTCTCCTCATGGGAGCTTCAGCTATATCTGGAATCTGTGGAACGGTGGCCTTCACCTGGATCAGAAAGAAGTGTGGCCTGATCAGAACCGGCTTCATCGCTGGAGTCGCCCAACTGTCTTGCCTCATGCTCTGTGTAGCATCTGTCGTTGCTCCTGGCAGCCCTTTTGACCTCAGTGTCTCGCCCTTCGACGAGGTCTTGAAACATCTGTTTGGAGACAGCGGCTCGCTTCGTGAGAGTCCTACTCTTGTTCCTACGATTGAACCGCAGATCCAGATCAATGCCACTGTTTTTGAGGAAGCCCCACAAGTAGAGTCCTACATGTCCGTCTGTCTTCTTTTTGCTGGTGTCATTGCTGCTAGAATTGGTGAGTAAATGAGCAACCAACAGGAAACAATAGAAATCATTTTTAGACCTGAAAGTTATAAAGCCAGCCTTTGAGACCAAAAACAACAATCCATGTTTGTGATAATTGCTCTGATGCTCTTTTATGTCACAACGTGTGTTTTAATTGATTCTCCTGAATTGCTTTCAGGTCTTTGGTCCTTTGATTTGACCGTGACCCAACTGATCCAAGAGAATGTGATTGAATCCGAGAGAGGCATCATCAACGGTGTCCAGAACTCCATGAACTATCTTCTTGATCTCCTACACTTCATCATGGTCATCCTTGCACCAAATCCAGAGGCCTTTGGCCTTCTCGTGATCATCTCGGTTTCCTTCGTTGCGATGGGACATATGATGTATTTCAGGTTTGCCTATAAAAGCCTCCGGAGTCGACTCTTCCTGTTCTGTTCACCCGAGCAGAAGCCTGATCCCAATATTCCCTCACTTCCAAACTCCGTATAACACTTAAAGAGATCGTAGGCCAATTTCTACTAGAGTATTGCATGCGGTGTTATTCGAGAACCTCGTCAGGAACCCGTTCCTTGTTTTACTAACATGCATGCTTTTGCTGCTTGCAGCGCTTGTGCATTGAGTACATAGTCTTTTCCATTAGCTAAAATAACAAAGGCAAGAAGGATCTCTCCTTAGTGTAGCTTAGAATAGAAATGTCAAAAAAGCATGCAGTACTTCCCTCTATCATACTTTTTGTTCAAGGTGCTGTAAAATTGCCTGAGAACTTATCACAGGGGGAACATACAAACACAAACTCTGGTTCTTATGGACTATACATACTTTAATTACTTTTGTAAAAGCTCCAAAGCAAAAATGGGCATATTTATTCTACTTTTACATATTTTATTAGTTTTTCGACTTTATGGTTGCAGTTAACCTTCAGACTAGTTTTGCAACACGCTTTACTTAAGATAGTGTAGTTTTTGCCCCTCAATGCTTTTTGCAAGCCATGGTTAAAGTCTCTTTAATAGTTATTTGGAGTGTGCTAGTTATTCATTCAGGTATACTTGTATGATGCTTCTATATTTATATACATGTAGTCAGTATTCTGTATCTCAGCTTCGGTGGTGCTACATTGTTATTATAACCCCTCTGGAACGCTATGCAGACATATACGGTTTGTACATGTAATCAAAGTGGATTTTTTTTTTCACCACGTGGAAGTGAGGGAAATGCAGTGGTTCCTTGTGTTAGACATTCTGAATATTATTGGTGTGAGATTTAGGCCCTGATACACTCGCCCCATTGCAACTAGTTTTTAGTACTAGATTTGTTTTTGTCTTGTCTGATTTGAAAGTGATTTCAGCACATAATTCTTGTTTTTACAAAGATTGTTACACAAGCACTTTACATGATTACATTTTGTCCATTACAAAATAAGCGCAACAAGACACTTCAGGTATTAAAATTTTTGCACAAAATAGTAGCAGTCCTGCATCAAAACTTGGAAATTTTTTTTTTTGAACAAGATTCTCATATCTGCTTCAAAATTGCAACAAAAATGGGATTTTAGAACTAGCTAATCACCCAAACGCCCTCGTGAGTTTACTGCCCTTTAAGTGACGCCACACCTGTTTTCCCTTCATTCAAATCATATGCTAATCTGATGTTCCACAGCACAAACTAAACATTACAGACCTTCCTATGAGCCACAAAAGCAAAAATCATTCAGATACTAACATCCTTTTGACAACCACAGCTGGCTCAACATATATATTTTGTAATAGTTGTGTAATATTGATGTTGGACACCAGCGGGAATCCATCATATGCACAGAACAGAGAAGGGATTATTAAGTCCAGTGTGGACGGCTGGTTTGAAGTGCAGCTGGTCACAAACACAGGTGTCAAGATTTCACTAGTTAAATAAGCATTTTTAACTTGTTTCAGGATTACATCACGAGGCCATTGCGAACACGCTGTCAGTTTTTAAACACTTAATTGCTTCAGTGCGTACTGTCTGTGTTTCTGTGAATGTAAAGCCTTATTTACGTCTGTAAAATATTTTTATATTCTTGTGTTGACTAGTTTGATTTGAATTCAGTTTTGTCCTCCTGTGTAACACCACACAGAAGATCTTACCCTTGACACAATTACAAAATGAAACATTTTGCAAAAAAATTGTACTTAAAACCCAGTTGAATGTAATGTAAGAACAAATGTACATTATTTTTTATGGAAGCATACTCCTGTTGTGTGGTATACTTGCAATAACTGTGGTTCACACTCCACTGCAGGGGGAAAATATACAACTCAAGACTTGTACTCCATCTCACTTCAAATAAACAGATTTGTATCCAAATGCAATGTTTGAGTGATTGCAATAAGTAGAGGGGCGATTTCAAGAGGTTGACCGTGAACCGGCAGGAGCTGGAACACATCCCGCGGAAATAGTACAGGGTCACATTTCTCAGAAGGGTTTGCTGGTAATTTTCTCTAAAAGGCCCTTTTAGAGTTTTTTAGTTAATGCACTGACTAAAAGCAGAGTTCATTTTGGCTTGCATGAGAAGGAAAGACAAAGAACGACCTGATTACATGGCAGTGATGAACACAACGCATGCCCTTCTGGGTGGCCGGCAAATCAGGTCGATCTGCTGGGTCTAGGCCTGAAATTTGTATGCAACTTTGTGTTTTTAGAACTATCTTCTATGTATATCAGGCAAAAATATGAAGGCAGCATGCATTTGATTACAGTTAAAACCTACAGCAAAGCGTGAGTAAAGCTCAACTGAAGTTCGACTTTGCTTGAATTAGAAGTCCTGACACTTCTAATTTTAAAACCATGACCTTTGATACATTTCCTGGAAAACAGTTCTAACACATTGAGGTTTACAAGGTTTACCATGTCTGTAGTTTACATTAGTACACAGAGAATAACAGAATTAAAGTAACTGAGATGTTAAATGTATACAGTGGGGAAAATATTTATTTGACCCCCTGCTGATTTTGTAAGTTTGCCCACATACAAAGAAATTAAGGGTCTGTAATTTTTATGGTAGGTTTATTTTAACGGATGGAGACAGAATACAGACCAAAAAATCCAGAAAAAACACATGATATAAAGGTTAGAAATTGATTTGCATGTCAGTGAGTGAAATAAGTATTTGATCCCCTACCAACCAGCAAGAATTCTGGCTCCCACAGACTGGTTATGTGCCCATGTGGAACACAGATTAGTCCTGCCACTTTAAAAAGTTACTCCTAAAGTCAGCTCGCTAGGTGTATAAGACACCTATCCACACAATCTGTATCTTCCATTCCAACCTCTCCCACCACCATGGGCAAGACTCAAAGGATGTCAGAGACACGATTGTAGATCTGCACAAGGCTGGAATGGGCTACAAGACCATCAGCAAGCTTGGTGAGAAGGAGACAACTGTTGGTGCGATTATTCGGACATGGAAGAAATACAAAATAACCATCAATCGGCCTTGGTCTGGAGCTCCGTGCAAGATCTTGCCTCATGGGGTAAGGATGATCATGAGAAAGGTG
>NW_015549703.1:703886-704241 GCF_001515605.1 Sinocyclocheilus anshuiensis | reverse complement strand
ATCCCTACAGTCAAGCACGGAGGTGGAAACATTATGCTTTGGGGCTGTTTTTCTGCTAAGGGTACATTCATAAACAAGTTCATCATTAAAATGCACAAATATCAAATATACTGAAATAAATTCAACGTCACAGTAAATTGTTCAAAAACTTTTTTATAAATTGTTGATGCAAATTGGATGAACATTATACTAACATTCAGAGTTACAAAATAGCTTTTTTGTCCCAAAAAGAATCATCAAACCACTAATGGGCTGCTGCAGTCCAAATAAACAATTACTAACCAACCACTGGTCTGGATCTGAAGCAAGTTGGGAATAATAAAAAAAAAACAAAAAAAAAAAAAAAACACATTAA
>NW_015549703.1:701550-703199 GCF_001515605.1 Sinocyclocheilus anshuiensis | reverse complement strand
TTGGGAAAAAAAAAAAAAAAAAAAAAAAAAAAAAAAAAACACATTAACAGGATTGTGAAATTGCTTCATCATGGTTTGGAGTCAATGAGGCCAGCCATCCAGCTAAAGTCAGTCTTTCTGACCCTCTTCAGTTCTCTCTCTTGTGCTTTAGAAAGCTTCAGCGTCACCTCATCCACTGAACCCTGGACTCTGAGCTCCTGCTGACTATCACATGCCTCCATTTCCTCCTCAGAGTCCTCTTCCTCTTTCTCACTGTCCATTTCCTCTCTGAAGGCATGCCAGAAGCAGCAAAAAGGAAAAATAATAACTTATGTGCTTGCAGTACAGAGCATCTCAGGAAAAAGAGAAGGGAAACTGAGAAGTAGGCATGTTAACTGTTGTGAACTTTCAAAGAAAATATATGTTAAAAAATATTTATTATTAGGGTTGGGAACCGAGAACCAGTTCTTATTCAGAACGTTCTGTTTTTTGAAAAGAACCGGAACCATGAGCAATTTCTAAGTTTCTGTTCCGAAAATGGTTCTGGTGCGACACGTGACCAAGCGCTGTGAGCAGCCTTGCGCCGGCGTTTGCCGTAAAAGATGTCACAAACCAAACAACAAAAACGCCGCTCTGCCTCTTTAATTACGGAGCACATTGTTTCCCATGACGCGCACTCCACACGCACCGTGCTGCGTCTTTAACTGCCGAACACATAGTTTTCCACGACTGTACATGTCGTGCAGCGCGCAGCTCCTGCCGCCACTAAATTACATTAAATTTGTCCCATCCCATATTGTCATTAATATACATACTGACTTCAACTTGGACCACTAAATAAATAGACTGCTATTGTTATGTAAGTGTACAGGTCATTTCAAGAGTGATAAACAAAGTGATAGAAAATATTTATTTTCATGCCTTTTAAATGTTTAAAAATGTGGAAACCACTCACTGCATCACACCATGTTATTGATAGTGTAAAAAACATCAACTTTGAAGCACATGTGATTGATGGACTAGCATTACTCAACATTACTTACTACCTTACAGCAACACTACATTCAATGAAGGTAAAATAGTGTAAAAAAAAAAGTAAATTCTCATGGAACCGGAATCAGAACCAGAAATTGTTCTGGAACCGGAAAATTTCTAACGATACCCAACCCTATTTATTATGCATGTGAACAAAGTACCTGAGGGGGTCTTGCTGGACTCCAGTGTTGGAGATCAGGAGGGAATTGACAAACATTGAGCACAGGACTGACGCAGCAGGTAGAACATGAGCTGGTGTGTGTAACAACTGAAACAAAAATAAAGAGGGGAGATGTAACAAGAAATAAATACCTAAAATACTACTTTTTTTACAGTAGAAACAGTAATATTGCTAAATATTATTACAATTTTAAAAAACTGTTTTCCATTTTAATACATGTTAAAACGTCATTTATTCCTGTGATTACATTACATTAAAATATATAAAAATGTATCTTATATTATAAAATATATCTTATATTGTAATAATACATAATATTGTCCTGTAAAAAATAAAAAGCAGCATTTAATAATCATGATAACAATATAATATGTGACCCTGGACCACAAAACCAGTCATAAGGGTCAATTTTTTGAAATTGAGATTTATACATCATCTGAAAGCTGAATAAATA